>NC_056737.1:787029338-787329338 GCF_019279795.1 Protopterus annectens | reverse complement strand
CGGATTTTTTACAACAGAGGCCTTGTCACCCTTAGGTCCCTGACTAACAGTTTCTGGGTCCGCCCTAGGACTCTTATAAAGATATTTATGAGCCTCAGGCACCCTGTAATACCTATCCGGTTTAACAGGAGCAGGAGGCAAAGAATCAGGATTAAGAGAAGCCTCTGCAAACACATCATCTGCTCAAAACTCCCCAACTCTGGTTCCACCCTAGGCCTCTTATCAGGAGGGGGCAAAGAACCTCTAATCAAAGTAATTAAATCTTCTGCCATTTTAAGCATGTGCTTCTTGGGCACAGATCCTGTTGAACTAGGAGTGACCCCAACAGAAGCTAAACCTGGCCTGCCTCTGGGAGAAGCCTTGGAAACAGAAGGAGAGGGCCTAACCACCCTAGGAAGGGAGGGGAGTACAGTAACCTGAGATGCCCCTTCAGCCTGACCTGCCTCCTGAGAAGCCACATCCTGCAATATCAAAGTCTCCCCCTGGGACTCCAGAGAAGCCTCCGGGAACCACGGTTCCACTGACGCCTCTAAGAACCGGCGTCCGGTATGGGCGACTCTTCTTGCCTGGGTTTAGCTGCTTTGTCTTTGCGCTTCTTGAAGAAGCGGGTGTCGGAGCATCCGGCGGCATATTATAATTGCACCGCTTCGAAGACCAACCTGGCACAATCTAGCCTTCGCAATAGTGCGCTTATTGAACCTAGCACAAAGCGACACCCAACAACGTCGTGCTCAGGCCCCAAACAAGGAATACACAAAGTATGATAGTCCCTATGCGGTATCTGCTTCCCACAAGAAATACAGTTATTCACTTTTTCTGACATCCGGTAAACCACTGAGGCAAGAAAAACTAAAATATTCCCCAGCGGGTACTTAGCCAACTTTGACTCGGTCTGAAACTCCGAATTCGAAAAATTTCAGAGCGCGAGCGGCACTTGCAACGCTGCTTCTGCATCGGACCATGCGGCAAAAAAGACTGAGGATATGACGTCGGTCATGCGCATTTATACCCTGACGTCCTGATGTCAGTCTTAAGCTCCTTGACCGACGTCAGCCTAATACTTTGATATTCGGGCCGACCGAGGACAGCGGACTACCCAAGTGTAAGGACTGCAGCAATGTGAGATGAAGAACATCTGCTGAAGCATGAATTTTGATTGAAGAAAAGGAAAGTCCACCATTAAGCAAGCCTGCTAGGTAATCAAGAATGAGGGAAAGAGAAGGATGAGAAGAGTCTTCTCCTTTAGCCTGCATCCAAGAGCAAAATCTCTTCCATTTATCTGCATAGGATTTTCTGGTGCTAGGCCTCCTGGCCTCATGAAGAACTTGCACCACCTGTTGGGAAAGATTTAAAGAATTAACCAGGCAGTTAAATGCAGAGTTTGAAGATTTGGATGAAGAAACTTTTCCCCCTTCCTGAACCAACAGATCTGGTATCAGGGTAAGATGCCAAGGCTATGCCTGGGAAAGGCTGCGAAGAAGGGGATACCAATGCTGCTTGAGCCAATCTGGTGCTATAAGAATAGCCTTGGGTTTTTCGTCCCTTATCTTTATCAGCACTCTGGGAAGAAGAGGCAGAGGAGGGAATGCATAAATTGAGAGCTGTGTCCATGGGAATGACAGCGCATCCACTCTACAAGCTTTGTTGTGAAACTCCCTGGTGCAGAAGGTTGGAAGGTGATGTTTGGTGTGAAAGGAGAAAAGATCCACTTGTGGAGTGCCCCAATGCTCTGTGATGCGATGAAAAATTACTTTGTTCAGTTGCCACTCGTGAGGAGCCAGAGCATGTTTGCTCAATTGATCCGCCATGGAATTTAGCCTCCCCTGGAAGATACTGGGCTATTAGATGTATGCCCATGGAAGCTGCTAATGACCATAGTCTCATGCTTTGCCTGCACAAGATGTACCACATGACTGTGGTATCGTCTGTCCTGATCAGCAGAGTCCCAGGGTAGAGTAGGCCCTTGAAAGCCAGCAAGGTCTGCTGCACTGCCATCAATTCCTTTAAGTTTATGTGCAGGTGAATCTGCTGGGTGCTCCAAGTCCCCTGTATGCCCTTGCCTTCCAGATGAGCCCCCCATGCATAATCTGAGGTGTCTGTGGTGAGAGTCTGGCTGACAAGTGGTGGGCGGAAAGGCAGACCTTTGTTCTGAGAACAGGCTGTCGCCCACCAGAGGAACTCCATATGTAGACAGGGAATTAAGGGAGGAATCAAGTCTAAGTCCTGTGTGTGTTGACACCAAAGATTCTTGAGGTACAACTGAAGTTTTCTCATACACAGCCTTGCATATGGGATCATCAGAATACATGAAGCCATGAACCCCAGTGCTTGCAGGAATTGCCTTGCAGAGAGCTGGGTCATGCTTGCCAAGTTCTTGGAGTAAGGCGAAAGATGATCTTGCTTCTCTTGAGGGAGGAATACCATCTGGGTGGCTATATTCAGACTTGCTCCCAGGAAAACAATCTCCCTTGTAGGATCCAACTCTGACTTCTTTTCGTTGAGAGTATAACCCAGAGAGGTGAGAATGTTCTTCACTAATTCCAAATCCTTTTCTAGTTGTTCTGGGGAGTTTGCTTGAATGAGACAGTCATCCAGATAAGGATACATTTGGATGTTTCTCTGCTTGCAAAAAGCAATGGCTGGAGCCAGGCACTTTGTAAAAACTCTGGGAGCAGTAGATAAGCCAAAGGGCAGTGCAGAGAATTGAAAGTATTGCTCCCCAGCCCTGAAGCGAAGGAACTGCCTGCAACTTTCCCTTATTGGAATGTGGAGATAAGCCTCCTTGAGATCCAAAGTTACCAGCCATGAATCCTTGTCCAGCATGGGTAGTAACTGTTGAAGAGTGAGCATCATGGACTTGGGAATCACCAGAAAAGTGTTTAGAATAGACAGATCCAGAATAGGGCACCATGTGCCCCCTTTTTTGGGTACCAGAAAAAATCTTGAATAAAAACCTAGGCCTGCCTGATTTTCAGGAACTGGCTCTATAGCCCCTATGGTCAGTAGATAAGAAATGTGATTTTCTACCTCTGTCCTGAGAGTTCTGGGTATGTCTGGGTACCCTTTCAGAACAGGGAAGGTGTGAAAATAAAACTTGTAACCTTGGTTTACAACACTGAGCACCCATTTGTAGTCCTGTGATGGTAGACCATACCTCTGCGAACCTGGCTAACCTTCCCCCCAAAGGAAACCCAGGGCTCGCAGAGGTAGGTACAAGAAGGCCGGAGTCATTGAGAATGCTTGCTTTGGGAAGCTGGCTTAGAACTCCCCAATTTAAATGAAGACGAATGCCATTGTTTAGCTTTTTGAGGGGCAGAAGGCTGTCCTCTGGAAGATCTGAAACACCTAGGCCTAGAGCGACCCTGCTTGCCAGGATCAGGGAAGGACCAATTTTTGGAAGGGTAATGCCTACTGAACAGAGGAGTCTGAACTTGAAGGAAATCTTTTACAGCTTGCATAGATTTTGCCTTATCCTCCAACTTCTTCAGTATCACCTCAGCCTTATTACCAAAAAGATTGTCCTTGTGCAAAGGAATATCCACACACCAAACCAAGTAAAACTGAAGCAGCAAAAGCACGGACAGCACACAATAAGAGAATTAAAAAGCACAATTTAATCCACAATCCAGGCAGATAAACGTAAGCGCTTTCGGCAGGTTCAAATAACCCGCCTTCTTCAGACAACCACGAATTTCCAGACCATTTATTAAATACATTCATATTAAAATTCATTAACCTATCGTAGTAGAGTGCATTCTGCAATTTAATGAAACCATGACAACCTTAAAGAACTGAAAACTGATACTCCAGATGCCTTGTTATATTACTGACTTTAAAAGTCAAAGTAAGTTCTTTTAAAACACTTACAAAATGTTATGAACTTGAAACCTTATCCTCATATAAATACAAATACAAGCAATGATTATGTTTATTAATGCTTCGTATTTGCATACTATTGATATTTTTATATGACACCTGTTGAGAAATTTACTATTATTAAAGCTATATACGAGAAGCGATCCCAAGACTGGTTTTGAACATGAATTTTGGGAATCATATCCAAGACTTTATTTTAAAGCTCCTGTTTACAGTTAGAGCCTATAACTATAAACACATTTTATGTTGACAGAATTAAACAAAAAAATGTGCAAAAAAAGTTGTGCAAAGGAACATCCAGCAATTTAGATTTAACAGGTTCAGAAAGAGGCTGCTCCCTGAGCCAGGCATGCCTTCTAATAATGGAACCAGTGGCTGCTGCTCTGCAGGAAGCCTCCAAAGTGTCACAACCACAATGTAATGAATGCTTATTAACTAGAGTGGCAAAATTCAGTAAGTCCTGTAAATCGTTGTTCTCTGACATGGAAGGAATATCCCCAAGTTTAGCCTTAATAGTCTCCAAAGTGTTGCTGATACTTAAGCATGTGAAAAAGGAAATTCACAGATCTAATGGCAATGGTTGCAGAGATATACTTTTTTACCCCACCTGTCCAAGGCCCTAGACTCTTTATCAGAAGGAACAGGGTTTTTAGCAACAGTAGCCTTAACACCCTTGTGGCCTTGAGAAATAATCTCACTATCAGCAGTAGGGTTTTTAAAAGGAATTGATGAGAATCAAGAACCCTATAATACCTATCAGGTTTTCTGTGGGCAGGAGGGACAGAATTAGGAGTTAAAGAATTTTCCATGAAGACATCATCCACAACTTCCAAAACTGGAGGTATAGCCAGAGGCATATACTGTGGCAAATCCAAAAATTCCCTGATTCTCTTCTTAGACTAGGGAAAATCCTGACATTCCCATTTAAAGTGCTCCCTGAGAGTAAGCAAAGTATCCCCAAAGGAAAAATCTTCTGGAGGGGAGGCAGAAGGGATAGATTCCTCAGCATCAGAATCCTCAAAGCCAGAAAAAAAGTTGAGAATTTCCTTCTTCACCAGCAGAAACACTGGAAAACTCAGAATCCGAGACAGACAAAACATCAAGAGACAATTCCCTAGCCCTCTTGGAAGGGGGAGGATGAGAGCTCCTAATCAGTGAAAGAAGATCACCAGCCATCTTTATCAATTGGGACTGAGGCCGACGCCTGCCTGTGAGAAGGTTTGCTAGCAATCCGGAGTAACTCGGGAGGCCTAGCAAATGCAGGAGTATGGCCTAAGGTAGTCGGTCTGGTTCTGGTCTCATGTCGAAGAGAAGAGGTGTCAGAAGCCAGTGCCTGCATAGCGGCTCCAGACCCATCTAAGGCAGCAACAGGCGGAGGGTCTGAAGACAAAATAGCAGACTGTGGCATGGAGGACTCCATAAAGGTCTCAGCAGATGCCTGTGGCTGAAAACCAGCAGACTGCAGGGGCTACGAAAGCACCTCACTGATGACCGCTGGGCTGACGACCAATTTCACCGGTGTGTCGTCAGCAGATTTAACCCTAGGCCTGTAGCAGTCCTTGTCTTTACAGTTCCTAGGTATTTCCAAAGCCGGGAGGCCAGAAGACGCCATACCGACAAACTTAGGCCAGACTCAGAAATGTTTATACAAAATCTTAGTTCTACAGCATATGGTACACGGGTTAAAGGAGGCACAGAGATCTCAATTAGGGATGTTGTGCTCAAGGCCCAAACAAGTTATACAATAGGAATGAAAATCATGGTGCGGAATCTGTTTTCCACAGGCAAGACAGTTATTAACTTTATTTGACATTCGTTAAAGCAAGAAAAGAGGAACCCCAACGGGGTACTTATCTGAAGGCGTCTTCAACTTGGTAGTCGGAAAGCAATGCCCGACTGGCACTAATGCGAATTGCATCTGCTTCGGGCTCCGCAGCAAGAAAGACTGGAGAAATGGCGTTGGCTGCCTCCCTTTATACCGGACGTTCTGACATCAGTTTTAGAACCAACGGCAGCCAACGTAATATACCAAGGACTCTGGTATTCGGGCTGGCTGAGGGCTATTGGGAGCCGGATAACCCTGATGTTAGGACTGCAACAGTGAAACACGAAGAACATCTAAATAGGGAGGTTTGCAAGAAAATGCTTCTAGCTCAGAAATTCATCTCACTAAGTGACTAACTAAGAAAATTGTCTTCCAAGCCAAAACTTTTAAGTCTGCAGAAGCTGCTGATTCAAAAAGGGCGTTGAGTTAAGGTTTACAGCAAAACTGCGATATCCCACAGCGGGAGAGGGATTCCTAATTGGAAATTTTCAGAGAGGTTATGGAAGTATCATTCTGTCTAACATGAAAACTGGAAAGAGCAGCCATTTGTACACTGATTGCAGAAAAAACAGATTCTATGTGAAAAAGTTCTGACAAAAACTCTAAAACAGAAGGGACAGGTGCTGAGAATGGGTCCAAACTTCATAAGGCACAAATAAAACACCTTTTCCATTAACTTTGGAAAATCTTTTTGTTAAATTGTTTTTGTGAAGCTGAGATAATGTGGACTACTGAAGCAGAAAGCCTGGTATCTCTGCCTATAGACAGAATTAGAGGAATCAAGCAATCATTTTCATGGACTTTTTGTCTGAAAGAGGCATTCCGGATGGGTGACTTAGAAGATTTATATTGATCCAATATCCAAGGGAGGAGGCCACAGGAAAGGGAAACCAAACTTTCCAGGGCCAAAGTGGAGCAATGAGGACCACTCTGCTCTTACACTTTTTGGCTTTTTGAATAAATTTGATTGTCAAGGGTATTGGAGAAAGGGCATAGAGAAGTCTTGGAGGCCAAATGTGGACTTCAGCATCCCTTGGTGATTGTCCCTGCACTTATTGTTCAGGTAGAATGTGAAAAGGTCACAGCAAGGTTGCCCCAGTGGCTGAAGATTTGAACTGCCACTGCTTGGTTGTGGGACCATTCATGAGACATAAAAATTGACTTGCTCAGTTTGTCCGCTAGTACATTTGATGTCCCTGGGATATGTATTGCTAACAGAAAACAATGTGAAGACATCGACCACTGCGACATTCTTATGGCCTCTTGGCAAAGATGGTAAGATCAGGTTCCCCTCATTTGTTGACATCCCAGAATACCACCATGCTGTCTGTCGGGAGAGAAATCACACCCTTGGGGAGGATGTCCTAAAAAGACTGCAAGGCTAGGAAAGCCACCCTTATCTCCAAGACACTGATGTGAAGTTTGGCCTCTAGATGTGACCAAGAACCTTGGACCGTCCTCCCCTCGAAATGCCCCCCTACCCACAAACCCCAGAAAAGAGGCATCCATTGTTTACTGTACCTGCTGGTTGTGCCTGATAAAAGGGTCAGCCTTCTGTTACTGGTGGAGAAGTAATCCACCAACTGATGTAATTCTTGCATACTTGCATGATATGAATCCTTCAGTAGGGAGGATGAATGTTCTGAGAATACTGAACTGAAAGTGTCCACTGAAGATCTCTTAGGTGGAATCTGGCTAGGGGTACAACAGTGATTGTCAAAGCCGTCAGGCCTAACAGACAAAGTACTAGTCTTGCTTGAGGAGGAATACGTCGGATGATCTGAGTGGCAATTAGATGTAAAGAAAGCACCCTGTAATCTGGTAACTTGGCTATTTTAGAGAAGTATTCAGGTGACATCCAATGAATTATATATATTCTATTGGAATCAATTGGCTCTTGGTGTGATTCACCATTACACCCATATTCTGTAGCAGATGGAGCAAAAGGTCCCGATGTTGTAACAGTAGATCCCTGGTTGCAGCAGTGAGGAACCAGTCTTCTAGGTATGGGAAAGCTTGAATCCTTAAGAGATGGAAATGTGCTATCTTTGTAAACTGGGACTGTGGTGAGACCAAAGTGCAGAGTGATAGACTCCCAACTGAAAATGGAGAAAAATAATGGATTGCAGCTCTATCTTTGCATGAAAATAAGCATTATGGAGATCCAAAGAACACATTCAATCATCCTTCTTCAGAAAAGGTAGTATGTACTGAAGCATGACCATTTGGAATTTTGTCTGTTTTACAAACTGATTGAGATGACTCAGGTCCAAAATTGTCCTGAGGTCCCCTGTCTTCTAGGGCACTAAGAACAACTCAGAATAGACTCTGGATTCTAAATGGTCTTGGGGGACCTCTTGGATGACTCTTTTTCCAGCAGCTTGGTAACCTCTGCTACTGCGTATTCCCACTGTCTGGGTGGCATGTTGGGAAACTTTCTCTCTTTCTTTGGAGAGTGAGAAAAGGGAATGGAATAGTCTTTGGATACTATCTTCTACATCCAGGAATCTGTTGTGATGTTTTGCCAGGCTTGTGGATGTAGGGATAAGTGCACCCTGACTGCCTACAAAGTGCAGCAGTGCAGCAGTCGAGCAACTTTTCAGGAGTGCTGGTACAGCTTCTCTGTGAAGGGGGGCTGAGGAAGTCCTGGTTATGCAATCTGCCTCTGGGGTGACATCCAATGGAATTCCCTCTTTCAGGGAGATCTGAATGCAGGAAGTTCATAGTCATAACCTTGAACCACATTTTCTTACCTCCTCTCTGATTTTTAGAAAAAGGTTCTTTGGGGGGGGGGTTAGAAAAACAGATTCTCAAGGCAGAGAGGGTGTTACCATTCCGTTCACTCCTGGTTAGCATATCTTTTACTTTAAGTCCAAAAGCATAGAATCATCAAAGGGGAAATTGATAAAGGACATCCTGAAGCCTTCAGCCAAATCGCAAAGGTATATCCAGGCAGGCTGGTGGATTGTAATGCCATTATTTACCACCCTAGCCATGCCATCATATGAATTAGAGAGCAGACATACAGTCATGTTCAACACAGACTGAAGGACAGCCAGTTATGAATCCACAGTTTTCTGAACATCTGCTAGTAAGCTACCAAAAAGAGACTTACTGAGTTCTTTGGTCAAGTCCCTCTGGAAACATGTCATACGGGCTAAGTAGTTCAGTGCTCTGATGGCAAACATTGAAAACATGTTTCAGCAAAGATGTCCAAAGCCCTTGATTCCCTATTAGGAGGATGGACAGAAGAACTTTTTGTAGCTGCCAGTATGACCATGGCATCTTCACGTGGACCTTTCCTCCAGTGCTTCCTAGCAACTGAAATCCTATTTGGCCTATTTTGGAATTGTTTCCACCACATCAGGATCCTTCCACGTCTGCTGAGCCACAAGTTCTATAAGGGGATCAGTGAACGGTACCACCCAGGATGCAGAAGAGCCAGCAACAAATGTTTTGAGGAATACAGATGTCTCAGGTGAAGGATCATCAGTGGTCCAACCTCCTTCATTCTTTCATCAAGTTGACGATCCTGCCGAAAGTGACATCTTCTAAGGGCAATCTGGGGGAACCTTCACCATCTCCAAAGTCTGTATCTTCAGTGACAGACTACAGACAGGAGTCCAACTGCTTCAATTTGCACATCTGTTTTCTATGAACCTATCTCAGGGAAACATCAGGCAGGTCTGAATTAGATTGGGAACTCACACAGTGAGTGATCTCTAGGCCTGTTGGTACTGACTGTTCCTGTTACTAAACTGAGTGGAAGGAGAAGCAGTATTCAGCTGAGGTTTGGAGAGATCCAAGCAAGAAGATAAAGCTTTTTTCTTTTGGGCCAGCCGAAACCCTTTCAAAGGCATCAACAGCCAAAGCTGCTATTGGTGCTGAAGAAGGCGATCCACCACCCAAGCATGGAGATGACTTCCTTACCCTGATAAGCCTTGGGTCTGAAACAGACATTGGACCCAGGTTGTCAAGAGCCAAGGCTCAAACAGAAAGAGACACTTCTGAAATTTGAGTCGGCTCACCTCCCCGAGCCCTGGTGGTGGTGCTTCAGCAACAAGACTCATCCCAATCTGAACATACTGGAGTTGAGAGGCTCAAGGATTCTGCAGGCACTAAAGTTCCTCGGACTGTCGGCTCTAGCAAAAGCACACTGGAGGAGCCAGAACCTATGGAGACTGAACCTGAAGGATGAGGTGCGTTTGAAGTGGATGGCACCAGAAGAACCCCCAAGTTGAACCTCTGTTCTCAAAAACGTCTGCTTCAGTCTACTGACATCTATTTTTGTAAGACTCCTAGATGACCAGGAAGACCTTGACAATGCCTTGGATGATGGCCTAGAATAACTCAGCTCTTGGAGTAATGGAGAGTGCAGTCTTGGGCTCACCGGCTCTGGTGAAAAACAAGGCCATAGTGAAAAAGATCAGGCTTGAGTAAAGTACAGTTTTGTACCTACCATAAATGTAGATGTTCGAGTGTATATACTGCTGCAGTCATCACACTTGGGTTATCCTGCCATCAGGTGGTCCCGCAGTCGGCCGAATCCCAAAGTCTTGGACCGGCGTCGGTTGTCGTCACTTCTTCCCTGACATCAGTGCGACAGGAGGATAAAAGAGGCAGCCGACGCCATTTTCTTCAGTTTTTCTTGCCCCAGATGTCAGGTGCCCCCAACTAGGAAGGCAATACAAATAACTATGCAAAAATACCTTAGTAGATAAACAATAGTACTAGCTGTTAGCAAATACACCATATAGACATGTATCCAATAGATTGATGTACATGGAGTTATAACTAACACCCTGGTATGTAGAGGGGATGGTGGGAGGGTAACCTGGACTGCAGCAGTATATACACTCGAACATCTACATTTATGGTAGGTACAAAACTGTACTATGTTCATTGTGTTATACTGCTGCAGTCATCACACTTGGGTTGAATCCCAAAGCTATGGATGGGTGGCTGGTACTAAACTGGGTTAGGTGAAGCTAGGATGCCCTGCAGAACTGCAGTGGCAAAAACAGCTCTAGTTTTTGAGTATAATGGAAGGTGGTAGTGCTTGGTAAAGGTGTGCACTGAACTCCAAGTAGCCTCTAGAATGTCCTTGGTTAGAAGCCCCCTGAGAAAGGCTGCTGAGGTTGCTGTAGCCCTGGTAGAATGGGACCTAATATTAACAGGCACTGCTTTCCCATGGTGCGAGTAGCAAAAGCGGATACAATGTGCTATCCATTTGGAGATGGTCTGTTTTGAAATAGCCTTTCCTTGTGAACCTGCAGCATAGAATACAAAGAGTTGGTCCGTTTTTCTGAAGGTCTTTGTCTTATCCAAATAGTAACGTAGCTGTCTGTGAATGTCCAAAGAGTGAAGGAGTCTTTCTCCTTTATTCTGGGGGTTTGGATAAAAGGTGGGTAAATGAATGGTCTGATTCAAAGCCATACTGGATACTAACTTTGGCATAAAGGTAGGGTTAGTTCATAAAGAGACTCTGTCCTGATGGAAAATGATGAAAGGCTCCACTGCCATAAGTGCCTGTAGTTCTGAGACCCTGCGTGCTGAGGTGATAGCCAGAAACAGAGCTGTTTTCCATGACAAGTATTGTAGTTCTGCTGAGAAGGCTGGTTCGAAAGGAGGCAGGGTTAATTTTTCTAAAACAAAGTTGAGGTCTCAAGCTGGCGTTGGGGGTTTTCTGGGGGGTCTTATATTCTTAGCCCCTCTGAGAAACTGCCTTAGTAAAGGGTGTGAGAATATGGGAGAATCCGTATTATACTGAGCTGAAATGGCTGAAGCATGGATCTTAATGGATGAGAAAGAAAGGCCTTTGTGTAGCATCTCAGTTAAGTATTGCAGTACTTGAGGAATGTTTGGTATCCAAGGATTTTGGCCTTTAGCCTAGTTCTATGCACAAAATCTTTTCCATTTGTCTGAGTAAGTTTTTCTGGTGCCAGATGCTGTAATAGAATGGCCTTGCTGTCCGCTTGGATCAGGCAGTCGTCCAGATATGGATAAATTTGTATTCCTCATTGTCTGCAGTATGCAATTACTGATGCCAGGCATTTCGTAAATACTCTGGTTGCAGTAGACAAGCCAAAGGGCAATGCAGAGAATTGATAATGCATTGTACCTGCCAAAAATCTGAGGTATCTTCTGCAATCTTGTCTGATAGGGACATGCAGGTATGCCTCTTTGAGGTCCAACGTTACCAGCCAAGACTCCTTTGCCCAGCATGGGAAGAAGCTGCTGTAGTGTGAGCATTTTGAATTTGGGTACCTCCAGGTATGTGTTTAGAATTGAAAGGTCTAAAAATGGGTCTCCAGGCTTTGTCCTTTCTTGATACTAGAAATAGTCAAGTAAAAACCTTGACCTTGCTCCTTTGTAGGTACCTTTTGAATTGCTTTCATATCCATGAGAGCTGAAATTTGCGTTTGTGCCTCTGCCCATTGGTTTGGAGGCAGATTTGGCATGCCTCTCATCCGTGGTAAAGTGTGAAAATGAAATCTGTAGCCTCGGGTAATAATATCCAGAACCCATTTGTCCTTTGTTATGATGCGCCAATTTTGTGGAAATAGAGCCAGTTTTCCCCCCAACGATGCTGCCAGGGCAATTTTGCTTGGCAGGTGAAGAGGGAAGTCATTGTGTTTGTTTCCTGGAGGGTTGAGATCTTTCGTCTCCACCTCTTTGAGTTGTTGTATGCCATTGTCTAGGCCTGAAAGAACCTTGTGGCTGGCCTCTGCCCCTTGGGCGTCTGTACCTACCCCTTTGGGGTCTGTCTGATGCAGCAAAGGACCGATTTTTTGATGGCCAGTTTCTGCTGAAACGAGGAGGTTGTACCTGTAAAAAATTCTTAAACTGTCTGCATAGATTTTACCTTTTCTTCCATTTTCCTTAAAACTTCCTCTGCTTTGACACCAAATAACACATCTTTCTGCAATGGAGCATCCAATAACTTTGCTTTGACATGTTCTGGTAAGGCTTGCTCTTTTAGCCAAGCATGTCTACGTATTACAGATCCTGTGACAGCTGCTCTACATGAGGCTTCCAATGAATCAAAACCACACTGTAAGGTATGCTTTCCCACCTGTTCTGCTGCATGCAGCAAATCCTGCATCTCTTTGAAATCAGGTTGATCTGTCTGAGGGATCATTTTCTGCTTTAACTGTGTAATCAAGTACTGCTGGTATTTTAGCATGTGGAATTGGCAGTTTAAGGCCCTCGTGGCCAAAGTGGCAGATGTATACACTTTCTTCCCCCATCTTTCTAATGCTCTGCAATCTCTTTCAGAAGGTAGTGGATTCTTAGCAGTAGAGGCCTTAACCCCTTTGGGACCCTGGGAAATAGTTTTGAGGTCTGCAACAGGGCTTTAATATAGAAACTTATGAGAATCAGGAACTCGGTAGTATCTGTCTGGTTTAGCTGGTGCAGGAGGTAAGGAATCTGGGTTTAGACTAAATTCAGTGTAAACATCATCCAAAATGTCTAAAACTGGAGGAATTGCAAGGGGTCTATGCTGTGGGAGAAGAAGGAACTCACGTTGTCTTTTCTTAGAGTCAGAGTAATCTTGGCCTTCCCAGTGGAAGTGTTCCCTTATGGTGTGTAAAGTTTCCCCAAAAGAGTAGTCTTCAGGGGGGGGGGGGGAGACAGAGGGAATGGACTCTTCAGCATCTGAGTCTTCATAAGGAGGGAAGGAATAATCCTGGTCCTCAGAGTTAGCTGAGGAAATGGATGCTTGGTCAGAGGAAGGATAATCTTCCTCCAGTCTGGGCCTTTTGTCAGGAGGGGGTTGTGAACCCCTGATAAGGGTAATTAAATCCTCAGCCATCTTAAGCATCTGTTTTTAGGCATAGGGGCCTGTGGGGGGAACTGTGGACCCGGTTTCCTCACTTTTAAGGGGGTTTTAAGTTTAGCATAAGACTTAATAGAGAGAGTTGTCGGTTTGAAGACACCTTCAGAAACTGAAGGCCTGTCCAAAATCTCCGGATCACCGTCAGGGTTGGCGTCCGAGGGGTGAGATGGAACCGGCTCCTTAGGCCCAGCTGATTCGGTCTGGGAGGCCGTCAGAATTTCTAAATCAGCGGTAGTCAGGGGCTGCGTAGGCGCCTCGCTGAAAACAGGAGAACCGGCGGTAGGCCTTGCTGAGGCCTCGGTATCTGGTCTTGGCCTTGGTTGCCTGTCCTTATCCTTGCGTTTTTTAATCATTGCTGATGTTGGTTGTTCCGATGACATGCTATAATTAAATTTTCAGACGAAATCTGCCCGACGCTTGATTGTACGTTTGTTGAACCTAGCACAAAACTGACAACCAGAGACGTCATGGTCTGGGCCTAGGCAAGGAATACAATAAGAATGAAAATCCTTATGAGGTATTTGCTTCCCACAAGAAATGCAATTATTAACTTTGTCTGACATCGGTCTGAGGCAAGAAAAGTTTCCCCAATGGGGTACTTAGCTTTAGAGAAGACTTCGGGCTGAAATTCGATTCGTAAATCTCAGGAGCTAGCCGACCGGCACTTGCGAACTGCTTCTGCTTCGAGCACCACGCGGCAAGAAAGACTGAAGAAAATGGCGTCGGCTGCCTCTTTTATCCCCCTGTCACACTGACGTCAGGGAAGAAGCGACGACAACCGACACTGGACCAAGACTTTGGGATTCGGCTGACTGCGGGACCGCCTGATGGCAGGATAACCCAAGTGTGATGACTGCAGCAGTATAACACGATGAACATCTATCGGATTTCACTTCTGAAAAATTTTAGAATCAGGTCTCAGAGAATCAACTGGATTTGAGGAGCATTTTATTGGCTTGTCACTCCTCTTCCTCATCTCTCTCCTTTGACCTGTCCTTCTCTTTGTCCATTTCTTTAGATATGGACTTGTCTTATTTCTTACCTGTGGAGTGAAAAGCAATGGATGAAGAAGTCTGGGCAGACCCTGTCTGAGAGGGTAGCAGACCTCTGAGAATTAATTTCGACCTTCTGATTTGGATTGCTCTGGAACCAAAACAGGCACAGGCCTGACACATTTAATATCAAGAAGGGCACTGTCCAAGCATTATACGCATGGACAGTGCAGTTCCTGTGGGGGAATCTTGTACCTGCAGTCCATGCACTTTTTAAATCCTTGCACCTTATCAGCCATAACAGCAGCCCAATAAAGCTGTCAATAGGATGAAAACAACTGATAAACAAGGGAGAAAAAAAACTAACAGCTATAAACAAGTAAAAGAAGTACTGAATTCTACCCAAGATCAATATACTATAAAGACATATGTATATTATTTATAAGAAAAAAAAATCATAGAAAAATGCAAGTACAGAAAAAGAAGCCATGAAGCCTAGCTCAATTTAACACTAACAGATTTTAAATTTCAACTAGCATCAGACTATGAAAACTAAAGTAAACTGGATAGGAGAGGAGTACTAGAAAAAAAAAACTGCAAAAAGATAAAAACTCCTATTGTAATCTGGACCCCATGGATACATGTCTGTATGCTTCAGGTGGCAAATAAGATCTGCGATACTAAGGTGGAGTGAATGGAATTATGGGTAGGGAAGCAGTCAGAGTCCTGAATACAAAGCTTCAAAAAAGGCATTTAGGTCGGATTCAGTCAAATTCAACGACAACCCACAGGCTGAACTGGATGAAAACAGATGACATAGGATCTATGTTTTCATAAAATTATTTGTGGGTTCTGTTAGAAAACACAACTAGTTTACTCTTAACTGTTAGGAACCCAAGCTAAAATAAGAAGTTATGAACTCACCATAACGTTCCACGTTTGTTGTCCATCTCGCCTTCATTCTATGCTGGTTGGGTTCGGAACCGAGCATCGGTTCTGACGAAGCCTAACTGAAAAGCTCAAGAGCTTCCACTGGCTCAAGGCTATACCCTATCCCATGACGTTCAGGGAAGATCACCCAGATCTTGTCTGCAAGTGAAAGCATGAGTATTTACCTATGATTAAAACAAATATGTTTAGATAAGACTCAGAAGAGAATCAGAGACTCCATAATCCAATTACAATAAGAAAATGTCCACCCGATCCTCCAAGAGCAAAGATGGGGGAAGGAGGGTGGGACGAAAGAATGAAGGCGAGATGGACAACAAACATGGAACATTATGGTGAGTACATAACTTCTTAATGTTATGTTGTCCTATCTCGCCTTCATTCTATGCTGGTTGGGTCAGCGTCCCTAGTACCTTCTTTCGTGGGTGGCTCAAGGGAAGATACTCTTCAGAACAGTGGACCCAGAGGAGGCCCTGTTCCTGGAGGCCAAATCTACTTTGTAATGAGTGATAAAGGTAAGAGGCTTTACTCATGTTGCTGCAGACAAATGGAATCCATAGGAAGCCTGGCCTGGAAGGCAAAAGAAATTGCAATAGCTCTTGTGGAATGGCCCTTCACTTTTCCTGCTAGCTGTCTCTTTTGGGAATTGTATGTGTAGGAGATACAGTGTATGAGCCAGAGTGTGTGTCCTTTGACACTGGAAATCCTTTCTTCCTGTGAAAAGGATACAAAAAGCTGGTGCGACTTTCTGAAATCTCTAGTTCTATGCATGTAGAAATGCAGTTGTCTATGTACGTCTAAACTGGTGTAATCTATACTCTGCCTTGTTGCCATAGTTTGGGAAAAAAACTGGTAAGTCAATAGATTGACTTAGGTTGGTCTCTGAGTACACTTTTGGAAGAAAGGAAGGGTTAGTCTTTAAGGAGACTATGTATGGAGGATATCTAGATAAAGCTTGGAGTTCAGACACTCACCTGACGGAGGTGATGGCCACCAATAATGCTGTCTTCCATGACAAAAACTTTACATCACATGATGATGCAGGTTTGAAGGGAAGTAGAATTGTAAGAAGGTACCTTTTAGAAAAGCTTTATAGAGTCTATGGGATATGATTTTTAGTCCCATTTCCCCAATATGAAAGTCTGACATAGCGACTAACTGTACTCTAATTTTAGCCATTGCCACACCCTCATTAAAAAGTTTAGCAAGAAAATCTAACACTGCTGTGATGGGGGTTGTAAAAGGATCTATGTTGTTTTTGGAAGCCCAGTGTGAAAATCTTTTCCATTTACTAGAGTATAATTTTCTGGTTGATGCCTTATGAGTAGAAATCAATATACGTCTAACTGCAGGGGTGATATCATGGAGCCCGGCTATTTGTGGAACTGAAGCAGCCAAGCTGTCAATTTTAGGGTTTGTGTCGATGGATGGACCCATCCCTGATGAATGAGTCAGAAAGTCTGGAACTGGGACCAGGATCCACGGTTCCTCCTGGAGATGGGCCCACAGAAAAGGGAACCAAATTTGCAGAGGCCAGTATGGTGCAATGAGAATCACTGTGCTTTTCAATGCATTGGCTTTCTGAAGAACCTTCGGTATCAGGGGAAAGGGAATGAAAGTGTAAAGGAGTCCCCGGGGCCAATCGTGTACGAGCGCATCCCTTGGTGATTGCCCCGGAGGGGGAATTGGGGCAAAGTAGCTGCTGCATTTGGCGTTCATGGATGTGGCAAAAAGGTTACACAGCAGGGCTGGCCCCACTGGTGGAAAATCTCTTCTGCAACTTCATGTTTTAGGGACCACTCGTGAGGCATCAGAATAGCTCTGCTGAGTTTGTCCGCTATCATGTTGAATTTCCCCATGATGTGCATTGCTGTCAGAAAACGTGGAAAAGAGACTGTCCATTTCCATACTCTTTGTGCCTCTTGACATAAAGGGTAGGATTTGGTTCCTCCCTGTTTGTTTATGTACCACACTACTGACATGATGTCTGTCTGAATTGCAATTGTTCCTATTGGGAGAGAGTTCTGAAATGCTTGCAACATGAAGAGCACCTCTCTCATCTCTAGAACATTGATATGCAAGTGGTTCTTGTGCTCCTATCAGATGCTTTGGACAGTCTTTCTCAGATAATGTCCCTCCCACCCTATCTGAGAAGTGTCCGTGGTCACTGTGGCTACTGGCTGGGGGAAGACAAACGGTCGGCCTATAGTCAATTGAGTCGAATGAAGCCACCAGTGTAGTCCTTTTTGCAGGATTCTGTGATGATGACCTTGTGTGACAGTGGTAGATCTTGCAAGGACCACTGAGAAAAAAGGCAGCCATTGAAGAACTCTCATGTGTAAGCATGCTAGAGTTACCAAAATAATTGCAGCCACCATGGTGCCCAGATCCTGCAAGACAGTTTTTGCCTGAACTTTTCTTTTGTATAAAAGATTCTCGATTTGATGGTGAAGGGGCTGAATACACTTGGGGGGGTAAGTTTGGTCAACAATTTTCATGAGTCTAATTCTGCACCTAAGAATATAAGACACTGTGAAGGCAACAAGGCAGATTTTTTGAAGTTTACTGTAATGCCTAGTTGGGAGCATAGATGAATGGTTTTGTCCCTTGCCTTTATTAGTAGGTGCTTGGTGGTGGCGGTTAGGAGCCAGTCGTCTAGGTTTGGAAATACACGGAATCCTAATCACCTCAAGTGAGCCGTAACCACTGCCATGCATTTGGTGAACACTCTGGGGGTTGTAGTGAGGTCAAAGGGCAGAGCTCAAAATTGGTAATGACTGGCTCCCAGCCGAAAGCACAAATGTCTCCTGGATCGCCTGTCCATTTTTATGTGGTAGTACGCATCCTGGAGATCTATCAAGCACATCCAATCGTCTTTCCCCAGAAAGGGAAGTATCGACTGCAGTGTCACCAACTGGAACTTTGATTTCTTGAAGGACTCATTTAGTCTGCTGAGATCCAGAATGGGCCTCCAGTCCTCTGTCTTTTTTGGAACTAAAAAGAACCTTGAGTATGTTCTGGCTCCAATTTGGTCTCTGGGGACATTTTGGATTACTTCTTTTCTAGCAACTTTTGTACCTCTAGAGTTGCTCAATCCCTTTGACTGGGTGGAACATCTGGGACTGATTTTTTTTTCTGATGGGGGAGAGGAAAGGGGTATGCAATAACCTCTGGATATAATAGTTTGTACCCATTTGTCTTGTTATTTCTAGTCAGGTGTTCGGGTACAACAACAAGCAACCCCCGACTGCTTCCAGAGACGGACAGACAGGCCTCCTCTCAGGAGTGCTGAAAGGGTTTTCCAAGGAAGGAGTCCCTGTCACCCCGGTTCTGCGGACCCCCTCTGCTGCAAGATCGCCCTCTGCCCCTAAGGGAAGAATCACCACATGCATCAGGAAAAACTTTTTGGGACTTGCAGAACCACATCTTTCCCCACTTCTGACCTTTGGGATAAGGTCTAGTGGGAAGGGAAAAATGGACTCCCACGGCAGACAGAGTCTTTCCCACTTGTTCACACCTGGCCAAGGTGTCTTTAACTTTGGGCCTGAACAAGGACAAACCATCGAAGGGGGTGTTAATGAAGAAAAACTTGAAGGGTTCATGAAAATTACATAAGCACATCCAGGAATGTCTCCTTAAGGAAATTCCTGTACCCGCTGCCCTGCTCGCTCCATCGGCCTCGTAAGAAATCAGTCGCATGAAGGAGTTTACCATGGAGTTTATGGTGGAGAGCTGTAAGGAAACCTTATCTGAAACCCCTGCAGCTACTGTACCTTGAAGGGTATCTCCTAGCTCTTTTAGGAGATGCCTCTGCAGTCTCATAAAATTGGTTAGGTAATTCAGTGATCTAAGTGTAAAGGCCACTGAAGAAAAAGTACACGTACCATATCTGTCCATCATTTGAGACTCTTTGTTCTGTGGATGAACAGATGAGGAAGTCTCTGACAGTTCCTTCTTTGTGGCCACCACCACCACCACAGCATCTATTGGGATGCCCTGGCTGAGAAAATCTTTTTTTGCAGGTGCTGTAATGAATTTCTTTGGCCTCCTCAGAACAGGTTCCACTGACTTTGGAGAGCCCCACGTCTTCCGACTAATTACATTCATCAACTATTCAAAAGGCGGAGTCACCCAAGACTCATCCTCAAAAGGATTGGAGGGCTTCCAGCCACCCCTCTGCTTAAGAATCTCCAGGATGTCTGCAAAGGAGATATCTTTAGAGGGGGACTGTGGGGACCTTTCTGACTCATCCAGATCAGTGTCTGAGGTGACAGACTCATCCGGGGAGTCTATGTGCTTCCTCTTGCAGAATCTCTTCCAGGAGACCTCCTCAGAGGACTACTCTGTGGAAGTTTTGGAAGAGATAGCCTCAGCCGCAGGGGCTTTCTGGGGCTTATGGTCTCTGTGCTTGTGTGGGGGGGGAGCGATGGTGCTGAGACCGACACAGGTGCTTTTGAGGGAAGAGTACTTGAACTCAAGAGTGGAGCAGTCGGACGTGACATCACTCTCTCCATCAGCTCAAAAGCTCCCTCACCCTGCTCCAAGGAGGTCCCTGGCTCTAAAGAACCGAAAGACCGACCCCAAAGAAGAGCGGTTGGCTCTGAAGCCCGATGTAGGAGCCAAGCTCAACTGCGCTGAAGCCCCAAGAGGTAGAACTGGCTCAGACAGCTGTCCGATCAGACTCTCCTCCTGGACCAGACGGGAGAGCGTTGGCTCCTAGGCTCCTCGAATTCCGATGGAACAGAGGAAGTTGGAGCAAATGTTGGAACTGACGACCCTGTTGGAGGTCTCAGTGCAGACGGTTCCACTGCGATTGGGTCCAAGTGCTCCAGCTCTGAAACCCCAGGTTGGGTAGGAGGAGAAACCAAAAAGGGAGACGTTTTTGTCAGCCCCAGTTCCTTCTGGGTTGGAGTCGACAGAATTTTAACGAATGCCAGTACCCAAAGGAGTCTCCTCTACACCCACTCCACATCATCATCATCTGATAAACGTCTGGAGCATCAGGAAGCTATAGATGGCGATCTTGCCCTTTGTAGGATTGGAGATTTTAAAATCGGAGTTACCGGCTCTGAAACTGATAATCAGCTCCGGAACTACAATTGGAGTTGATGAGGGAGACTTTTCGGAACCAAGCGCCCTTGGTTCCAAGCCAAGCCAGATTGTATTAACATTTTTTTAGGTGGCTCCGAAGATGGAGCTGAGGTCGAAGTTCTTTTGCCCAACTTCTCCGATTTAGAAGAAGAAGGGAATTTGTCAGGTTTAGATCAATTGCTCCGAATCCCTTCTAGAGCCTCTGTAAAAGGGGTTTTCAGTAAGCCTCTTACAATCAATTTGTTCCTGCTCTCCAGCAACACTCTGGAGCTAAAAGCATGACAAAAGGAGCAGGATTCTTGTATTTGGAGGGCACCCAGTCAGTAAACGCAACTGGTGTGCCAGTCTGTGAAGGACATTTTTTGGTTGCATTTCTTACTTTTTGAAACCTGATGGTTTTGTTTCCTTAGAATCCTTAGACATATTGAAGCTACACAAAAACAAACCAACTCTAAGAAGTAGCTTAATAAGAGTCAACAACCAGATCGACAAGCTACAGAGAAAAAAAACTAACTCTAAGCAGTAACCCGTTAATCAAAAAGGAAACTTAACAATACTGTTTATATGTATTCTTTTTTTTTTTAAATAAGGGGAAGAAGTCCTCTAACTTAAACGAACTTCCGTTAAAACAACAAAGGGTGCAGTCCTCTAACAAACAAACTCTCCCAACAAACAATGGGAAAGAATAGGAAGGGGAATTGCCCTCTAAGTTAAACGGGCTATCGGGGAGCCCTCTAACTTAAACAAGCTACCTGTTAAGGATACAATAAACTCTCTAGGGATAGGTTTATCACAATAGGCCTAAGAATGGCCAAAAAACACAAACAGAAAAAAACAGCCAAGTAGCGGACTGATTACCCTGCTAGACACTAAAGTACAGTTTTGTACCTACCATAAATGTCGATGTTCGAGTGTTCACCCTGCTGCAGTCATCACACTTGGGTCATCCTGCCGCCAGGTGGTCCTGCAGTCGGCCCGAATTCCAAAGTCTTGGTCCGGCGTCGGTTGCTGTCACTTCTTCCCTGACGTCAGTGCGCCAGGGGAATACAAGAGGCATCCGACGCCATTTTCTTCAGTTTTTCTTGCCCCAGATGTCAGGTGCCCCCAATAAGTAGACAAAATATATACATATATATATATATATATATATATATATATATATACATATATATATATATATATATATATATATATATATATATATATATATAGCTAGATAAAAATAAAACAATACCTTTAGGCACAAGCAAATACACCACAGAGGTAGCATAGGATAGAGTGGTAGAGATAAGTTCAGCTAGTTCAGAGGGGATGGAGGGAGGGTAACCTGGACTGCAGCAGGGTGAACACTCAAACATCTACATTTATGGTAGGTACAAAACTGTACTATGTTCATCGTGTTACCCTGCTGCAGTCATCACACTTGGGTTGAATCCCAAAGCTAAGGATGGGAGGTGGAGTTAAACAGGGTTAGAAGAAGCTAGTAGGCCCTGCAAAACTGCAGTGGCAAAACCAGCTCTAGTCTTAGAAGATAGAGGTAACTGGTAATGTTTGGTGAAGGTGTGTACTGAACTCAAAGTTACAGCTTCCAGAATATCTTTGCTTGGCACTCCCCTGAGAAAGGCTGCTGATGTAGCTGTAGCCCTGGTGGAGTGGGACCTAATGTTAGCAGGTACAGGTTTCCCATGATGTGTGTAGCAGAAATGTATGCAATGCCCTATCCATTTAGAAATGGTCTGTTTTGAGATAGCTTTTCCTTGTGGTCCTGTAGCATAGGCTACAAAGAGCCAGTCAGTTTTTCTGAAAGCCTTAGTTTTATCCAAGTAGTAACGTAATTGCCTGTGAATGTCCAAAGAGTGCAGGAGTCTTTCTCCTTTGTTCTGGGGATTTGGGAAAAAGGTGGGCAAATGAATGGTTTGGTTTAGGGCCACACTGGATAACACCTTTGGCAAAAAGGAAGGATTAGTTCGTAGAGAGACTCTGTCTTGATGAAAAATGAGGAAAGGTTCCACTACCATTAGTGCCTGTAGCTCTGAGACTCTTCTAGCTGAGGTTATTGCTAGTAGCAGGGCAGTTTTCCATGAAAGAAATTTGAAATCAGCTGTAAATGCTGGTTCAAAGGGTGGCAGTGTAAGCTTTTCCAGAACAAAGTTGAGATCCCAAGTAGGTGTTAGTGATCTCCTTGGTGGTGTTATGTTCTTAGCCCCACTGAGGTACTGTCTTAGGAGTGATGTGAGAATAAAGGAAGATCAGTGTTGTAATGAGCTGAAATTGCTGAGGCGTGGATCTTAATAGATGAAAAGGAAAGTCCTTTGTGCAACATCTCAGTTAAATATTGTAGAATCTGAGGGATGTTTGGATCAGGGGGACTTTGGCCTTTAGCCTGGGCAAAATCTTTTCCATTTGTCTGAATAGGTTTTCCTGGTGCTGGGCTTCCTGGCCTCCAGAATGACATCCATAACAGCTTTGGATAGAGGTGTTGGCTGGTTGTTTAGGAAATTTGCCATGCAGCCAGGTTTAGAGTCTTGAGCTGGCTGTGTAGAATCTGATTGTCTCGCTGGGTGAGCAGGTGAGGAATTTGTGGCAAAATCCATGGTGGGCCGTGGGCCATGTTCCTTAAAATTGGATACCAATGCTGGCGTGGCCAGTCCGGTGCAACGAGTATCATTTGTGGCCTCTCTAATCTGACTTTCAGCAGTACCTTGGCTAGAAGAGGCAGTGGAGGGAAGGCATACACTGTTAATGTTTTCCAACTGAATGAGAGGGTGTCCACTTTCCAAGCTAGTGGATGGAATGTCCTTCTGCAAAATTTTTGAAGTTGGTAGTTGTGGGGGCTTGCAAACAGATCTATGTCTGTGCGTCCCCATTTTTGTGCTATCATTGCAAATACTTGTGGATCTAGTTTCCATTCGTGTGGATCCATGATGTTTCTGCTTAGGTCATCTGCCGATGTGTTTTTCTTTCCTGGCAGGAATTGTGCTTGTAGTTGAACCTGGTAAGACAGTGCAGTGTTCCACAAGGTCATTGCTTGCCTGCATAGAGGGTAGGAATGTGTGCCCCCTTGCTTGTTTATGTACCACATTACTGTGGTATCGTCCGTCTTTATTATTAGTTGTCCTGGGTGTAAAAGGTCCTTGAAAGCTGTTAGGGCATTCTGTACTGCTAGCATTTCCTTTTGATTGATATGTAGATGCCTCTGATCTGTAGTCCATTTGCCCTGAATGCACTGTCCTCCCATGTGTGCTCCCCAGGCATAGTCCGATGCATCTGTTGTCATAGTTTGCCTGGCTGTGGGTAAGGTGAACGCTGACCCTTGTTGAGGTGACATGCCTGTGCCCACCATAGAAACTCCCGTTGAAGGCAGGGAATGAGTGGTATCATTGTTTCCAAGCTGTGGCTGTGCTGAGTCCATACACTTTTCAGGTACCATTGTAATTTCCTCATATGCAGTTTTGCAAATGGTATTAGTAGTATGCAAGATGCCATGAATCCCAAGGCCTGCAGAATTTTTCTTGCAGGGAGTTGGTTGGGTCTTTGTTGCCATTATTTTGAAATATTGAGTCAGCTGTTGTTGCTTGTCTGCCATGAGATAAGCCATCTGGGCCGTTGTATTCAAGCTGGCACCCAGGAATATTATGTTTTGTGAGGGCACTAGTTTTAATTTCTTTTCATTTACTGTGTACCCTAGGCAACTTAGAAGGTTTTTGACAAATGCCAGATGCTTTAAAAGAATGTCCTTGCTTTCTGCTTGAATAAGGTAGTCATCCAGGTATGGGTATATTTGAATTTACTCTTTGTCTGCATTATGCAATTACTGGTGCCAGGCATTTTGTGAAGACCCTGGGTGCAGTAGATAAGCCAAAGGGCAGTGCAGAGAATTGATAATGCATTGAACCTGCAATGAAGTGGAGGTATCTTCTGCAATTTTGTCTGATAGGGACATGCAGGTATGCCTCCTTGAGGTCCAAAGTTACTAGCCAAGCATTCTTGTCCAGCACGGGAAGAAGCTGCTGTAGTGTTAGCATCTTAAATTTTGGTACTTGCAGATAGGTGTTCAGAACTGAAAGATCCAGAATGGATCTCCATGCTTTGTCCTTTCTTGGGACTAGGAAGAGTCTTGAGTAAAATCCTTGTCCTTGCTCCTGTGTAGGTACCTGTTGAATGGCTCTCATATTCATGAGAGCTGTAATTTGTTTTTGTGCCTCTGCCCATTGATTTGGTGGCAGGTTTGGCATTCCTTTTATCCTTGGTAAAGCATGAAAGTGGAATATGTATCCTTGAGAGACAATGTTTAGAACCCATTTGTCTTTTGTGATGATGTGCCAGTTGTCTGCAAAAAATGCTAATTTTCCTCCCAAGGGAGCTGTCAGGAGAGATTTGCTTGGTAGTTTGAGGACTGAGTCATTGTGTTTGTCTTCTGGTAGCTTGGGGCCTGTCTTCTCCTCCTTTCTGGGTAGCAGAACCCCATTGGCAAGGTTTGTAAGGGCCTTGAGACTGACCTCTGCCCCTTGGGCGTCTGTATTTGCCCCTCTGTGATATATCAGAAGCTGGAAAGGACCAGTTTTTTGTTGGCCAATTTCTGCTGAAAGGAGGGGGTTGTACCTGCAAAAAATCCTTGACCGTTTGCATAGACCTTGCCTTATCCTCCATTTTCTTTAAAACCTCTTCTGCTTTGACACCAAATAATACATCCTGCTGTAAAGGTGCATCCAATAATTTTGCTTTAACATGATCAGGAAGGGTTTGTTCTTTTAACCAAGCATGTCTACGTATGACAGAGCCAGTAACAGCTGCTCTACAGGAAGCTTCCAATGAATCAAATCCGCATTGTAAAGTATGTTTGCCCACCTGTTCAGCTGCATGCAACAGATCCTGCATTTCCTTGAATTCAGACTGTTCAGAATGTGTGCTCAATTTTTGTTTTAACTGAGACATTAGGAATTGCTGATATTTCAACATGTGAAACTGACAATTTAATGCCCTCATAGCCAGAGTTGCTGAGGTGTATATTTTCTTTCCCCATCTATCTAGAGCTCTGGAATCCCTTTCAGAGGGCACAGGATTTTTAGCCATAGAAGCTTTAGCTCCCTTAGGACCCTGGGAAATTGTTTCTGGGTCAGCCACAGGGCTTTTATAAAGGAACTTGTGTGAGTCAGGTACTCTGTAGTATCTGTCAGGTTTGGCTGGAGCAGGAGGTAGAGAGTCTGGATTTAAACTAGACTCCAAGTAAACATCATCCACAATATCTAAAACAGGAGGGATAGCAAGAGGTCTGTGCTGGGGTAGTAAAAGGAACTCTCAGAGCCTTTTCTTAGAATCAGAGTAGTCCTGGCCTTCCCAGTGGAAATGTTCCCTCATGGTATGTAATGTTTCCCCAAAGGAGTAGTCTTCAGGGGGAGATGCTGAGGGAATAGAGTCTTCAGCATCAGAGTCTTCATAAGGTGGACAGGTATAATCCTGTTCCTCAGAAGAATCTGAGGAAATTGAAACCTGATCAGAGGAAGCATAATCCTCCTCTTGTCTTGGTCTTTTATCAGGAGGGGGATGGCAACCCCTGATTAGGGTAATCAAATCTTCAGTCATCTTAAGCATCTGTTTCTTAGGCATGGGGCCTTGAAATGTAGAATGAATGTACAGTCTTCTTAGGTTTTAAAGGAGTTTTAAGCTTAGCATAAGATTTAATGGTGAGTGTAGTCGGTCTGAAGACACCTTCTGCAACCGAAGGTGTTTCCACTGCACCGGGGTCTACTTCTGCTCCGGTGTCGGAGATGGCTGCGTCGGCCTAGAAGGCTCCGCTTGGGTATCTGCAGCTGTCTGGGGCTCCAGTTCTGCGGTCATCAAGGGCTGCGTAGGCGCCTCACTGAAAACCGGAGAACCGGCGACAGGCCCAGCAGAGGCCTCAGAGTCTGGCTTGTTCCTAGGCTGCCTGTCCTTATCCTTGCATTTTTTTATGTATGCCTGTCGTTGGCTGCACCGACAGCATGATATAATTAAATTTCCTTCCAAAGTAATGCCGTGCGAAGTCAAAACAGCGTTTGATAGTTCGTTTATTAAACCTAGCACAAAACCGACAACCTGTGACGTCGTGGTCTGGGCCTAGGCAAGGAATACAATAAGAATGGAAGTCCTTATGAGGTATTTGCTTCCCACAAGAAATGCAATTGTTAACTTTTTCTGACATTGGACTGAGGCAAGAAAATGTTCCCCAAAGGGGTACTTAGCTTTATTGAAGACTTCGGACTGAAATTGAAATCGAAAATCTCAGGTGTCGGCCGACCGGCACTTACAAACTGCTTCTGCTTTGGGCACCACGCGGCAAGAAAGACTGAGGAAAATGGTGTTGGATGCCTCTTATATACCCGTGGCACACTGACGTCAGGGAAGAAGCGACAGCAACCAACGCCGGACCAAAACGTTGGAATTCAGGCCAACTGCGGGACCGCCTGATGGCAGGATAACACAAGTGTGATGACTGCAGCAGGGTAACATGATGAACATCTGTAAAACTCTATGAAATAACTCTAAACTTTTTTTTTTTAAAGGAAGAAATATAAATAAGACATTTTTCACTTAGCCAGGAGCCAGTGTGGAAGTCACCCGATCTGCTTGAGCAGCAAATGAGATCTGGGTTATCTTCCTTGAGCATCATCGGATAGGGTATAGCCTCGAGCCAGTGGAAGCTCTCAAGCTTTTAAATTAGGCAGTCTGAACTGATACTCTGTTCCAAACCCAACCAGCATAGAATGAAGACGAGATAGGACAGCATAACATCTCATGTTTCATACTCAAACCTGAAGCTATTAGCGCTATTTTTGAAGACAAAAATCCATCAGAAACAATTCTGGACCAAATACTTTCATTCTTAATACCATCTACTCCATGGCACAAAACAAAGGAACGTTAACTGCCTAACTGAATCTTTGATAAAGTATGCATCTGTGAGTCCTCAACAATCGATCTGAAACTTTAACTGTCTCACGCCAGCTGACTATCAGTCTCTGATAAAGTCTACATTTGAAAGTTCAAGATATGGACTTATGCTTGGTGCACTTCAGTTTATTAGATCAGATGGCTAAAAATACAAATGAAGCAGAGAAAAAGTAGATGAAATTATCTTTCACCTCAATCACATTGCTGCAAGTTAACACAAGAACCCACAATGACAAACATATGAAAACTGAAATAAGCTGTCCCAGTTTGTGAAAATATACCTTGCTTAGCAGAATTTCTAGTGCTCATAAATTTGTTAAAGCCTGGTTAACATAATGCTTTAAACAATTCATCATTATTCATGCCAGCTACTGCAAAATAAACAAAACAAGATCACAAGGAAATAAAATTACATTACTCCTAAAACAGTAAGCACTCTGCCAAGCCCCTGACTTTGGGAAAGCACACTCATAATTCATATCTGTGGCATAGTAATCAAAAATATACTCAATTATGGCCCAGAAAAAAAAATACATTTCCTTGAACAATCTCCTCAAATGCTACAATATTTCAGGAAAAATAGTAACAGCTACCAGGTCTTAGAAAGTGGCAGAGGGGAATGGAGATCTTATACGCACCTCTGTTTAACTGACATAATTCAATGCAATGTAAAAGTGGCTGAGAAATAATGAAACTTGGGGGTGGGGGGACTTGATTACAGCAAGCTCAGCGGTGCAGAGTGACAGTCCCGACTGTGACACAGATTCAGTTAGTAAAAAAGATGGTAAAGTATGTAAAGCACTAATTTGGTATCCCAAACTGCAGTCTTATCAGTCTGCAGGACAAAGTAAAACATTAGGAATAAGTATAACTATTCAAAATGTTGATTTCTGCAGAGCAGCTAGCTTAGCAAAAATAAACAATGACTTCTTTCCGGGGGGGGGGGGGGGCACTCCAGTTAGGGGTTTAAGAAGATCCTTATTCAAGGAAGGACAGGAATTTTTGTCTTGATTCCAAACTAATAACTGAGCAGCTTAAATAGTGTAACTGCAGGGAGAGGTATCAGGTCTACCTAGGTACAGATGGTTAGGGTGGTAAGAAAATTAAGCCACCGTTTGCATAGCCAATGGAAAGGGGCTGTACCTGGTGTTTCCATGTTAGCCCTAAGTTATAACGTCTTATATAATTTTACCAAAAACTAACTAAATAAATAACAAGACAAATAAGGACAGAATTCAGTCAGACAGTACATGTTCGGAAACATTTTTGTCCTTAGACTTCCTCAGGTCCATCTCAAAAGTACACTGCAGTTTTACATGTACAATACAGGTGAAACCAGCCACAGGTGATGGCAGTTAGTGGCAAAAGGCAAAATGTCCCTCCCACTGAATATGAATGCCAGCTCAGTCTGCTGCCCAGTACCAGGCACCTGCTGGAGGCTGGGTGTGGCTTGTAAGCCAATGCTAAGAGAGTTCATCATTTAGGTAGGAAGTGTACATACGTAGAAGTGCTCGTCGAGTTTGGTCTGATGTTGTGGGAGTTCCCACAAGTTCATGCTACTCAGGCAGCCTCTCTACAAGTGAGTCATGCACTCAGTGCTTGGATAGGGAGCATCAGATAACAGCACTTCCAGTTGTCTCTACTGCTAACATTGCTCAAGAATGACAGAAGTGAACATGACCTCCTGCAGTCATGAGGAGGAAAAGATTAAGAAACAAAGTCTACTATAGTGTGAGACATCCAGCAAATAAACATAGGCTGTTAATTAACAACTAACTGTATAATCTACTTTGGGCAGACTTGACAAAATAAGGGCAAAGAAATTTGCTATCAGTTACTTCTATATATGCAGTATGCAGTCTAACCACAGTATCATACATTTCTCACATACAGATATATGAATCTTAAAACTGATTCGAGCATCATGACAACAGTTTTAAAAGCTGTCACTTCTACTCTTTAACAATTAACATTGACAAACTGCTAGCTGATGTACCACGGTTTACTGAGTCAGAGGAATGTGTTTACAATACTATTTCATGCATTACATTTTTGAAAATAAGTGATGACAGACACACTAATATTTTTAAGGCAGAAATAGTACCATGTAATTACTAACAGTCTGACCAACCTGACACACAGTCCTTTTTTATGGTTTAAAAAAAAAGATATATAAACTGACAACAACTTATCACCTACTGAAGTAATTCAATACTGCAAGGCATGATGATGCATAAAATATTCTTGATCTTCTCAGACTTCATCCAGTCTTCAGCACTTGTAAAAAAGTTAAAGAAGGTTATGCAATGATAACAGCCTTCTTCTAGTTCGTTGTTATATTACTTATCAACTGACTACCAACAAAATAAATAACACTTACAAAGCAGTCCTCCTCCAACTGCCTGGAGTACAGTTAGAATAGGAAAAAAGTAGAGTGCGGCATAGATGCTTTTAAATCGATCTGACTTTCCCAGGCCACAAGCAATCTTCTTAACCAGTAATGGTCGAAGAAGCATCATAAATGCCAGGCAGAATGCATAGTATACAAACACTATTGTATACCTGTAAGATAAATTTATTTCAGTTAGCAATGCAAAAACAAACTGTAAAAATGCAATAGTATCTCACACATCTGATCCGTAACAAATTAAGTCAATCTTCTACATTGTATATCGAGAGGCTTAATAAACAGACACAGGGGATTAAGTTTAACCTGCATGTGGACTACATTCCAAATGATTTCTGTAGACGCAAGGCTGTACTACATGATATGCTAAATACTACAGCTAGCTCACTATCATTAAAGCTATATACTCATATACATATATACATGTATATATATATATATATATATATATATATATATATATATATATATAAAATCTCATTTTTAAACTATAAACATGTATATGCACCAATTTGACAAAGTGAAGTAAGTTACACTAATCACGTGCAATTAACCTTAATGTACACTAAAGAAGTCATGGACTATTTGTATTAAAATTAAACTGTTAATATAGACTGAAAAGAATTGCAATTTCAGTCCTTACGATTGTTTTTAACTCTGCCTTCAAAGGTCTTTCATTGCTGGAGAATTTAACACGACTATTTATAGTGGACAAATGGTCTCCCCTTTGGGACAGTTCTTGTTGAACTACAGGCTTTCTACAGAAAGACAACCTCAAAAGCCTATCTTTCTCTCTCGCTCTCTCTTTGTGCACCTTTTGATCATAACAGCTACCATAGTTACTACTTTTTTATAGTAGGACTGGCTGTGACAATTCTGGCTGTCAAACTTCAACTTTACATTTCTTTTGAACAATTTTTTCTGAGTTCTTCTATAATGATACAGTCTTCAAGGACTACACAAGGTCTTTATTTGGCTGCTTTACTACTAACTTTAGCTACTGGCTGCAAACTTTCCTACTGCCTCTTTATTCTTACTTTGTCTCCACTGGCAAGTCTGCTAGTCTTCTGAACATCGTGGCTGCCATGCAGACATCACATATGGAAGTATTCCATAGGAATGGAAAGATGGTCACTGCTCTTGTGCAATTTGCAGTGAAAGTATGGGTAGTGCTTGGCCCCACTTTAAGTCAATAGAATTTAATGCAGTTTATTGACCATCTAAAAAGCATAACTTTAGCACCCGTATGCCCTTCCTTTGTGATGTACTGGAAAAGAATAGTTGGTTGATTTTTCCTGAAACCCTGTGCTTTACTAAGGTAACCTTTGAATTCTGTAATCCATGCAAAGAATGGGGTACTCATCTTTTTTCTGGTAGGTGGGAACAACAACTGGGAAGAAACATGGTTAAAGTTGGTCTCTATCCTTACTTTGGGCATGAAGAAGGGATTTGTCCTGGGTATCACTATCTCCTTATGAAAGACTAAATTGGGGGAGGGGGGTAATGACAGTCCTTGTAGTTCAGATAGTCTCCTGGCTGAGAAGACTGCCAACAGAAATGGAATTAATCAAGACAAGTACTTCAGGTCTACCTCAGACACTAGTTTTAAGGGCATACTGATAAGAGTTTCCAGGATGAAATAAAAATCCCAAGGTGGCAACATATCTCTGATGAGGTTTTAAATAGAAAGTACACTTGAGAAAGACCACGCTGAACCAGGGACTGCCAGGAAGGTGTAGTGAGATCTTACATGAAAATTAGAAAATGGTGCCAAATGTACTTTAAACAGGGAGTACTCAAGGCCTTTACAGAGTTCTGCAGAGCCTTCTCCAAGGCATCAACCAATGGTTCAGGCTCTTTTGGGTGGCCTAAACTGCACAGTGCTTCCACCCATCCTCATATGCCCTCTTTGGGGGAATAACTTAAGTGGTTGACTATGCCCAGAAAAGGAGAAACCATGTTAATTTGAAGGCACGGAGGTCTAGGTGGGGTTTACCTAAAGGGAGAGTTATCAAATTCCCTAATCCTCATAACCTGAAACATCTGTGAAAGATGTCAGGGATCAACAAAGGAAACTGCACTTGTTGCAGCTAGGAGGAGGCTACAGGATCAGCATAGAGTGTAATCTCTCTCTCTGCTGTCTGGATGGTACTTGTTATTAAGAGTGTGGGGGAGAAGCCCATACAAGATACTCTTGGGCCAACTCTTCACAAGGGCATTTATCTCACCTCATCCTGACTCAGGGCTAGAAGTGGCAACATTTCACATCTGCTGGTGATGCGAAGAGGTTTACATCCAGCTGCGCCTATCTGCAGAATACTTTGTTGGATATCTTCTAGTCTAAGACCACTTGTATTGAAAAAGCAGCTTTATCCCCTATCTGCAAAGATGGTGACCTTCCCTGAGGTGTGTACTGCTATGAGGGAGAGGTTGTGACTAATGGCTCAGTGCCACAGCTTCACGGTTTCTTTTCATAGGGAAATGACTAAGTACCCCTTGTTTGTGGAGGTACTAAACCATCTCCATATTGTCTATCTAGACTATCAACAGACCATGTGGTAAAGAATTGTGGAAGATGCATACAATACTAGTAGTTGCTAGTAGAGCAGCAGCACAATGATGGCATCTTAAATTCCTCAAGTTGTTTTGAGTCAGATGTGGACTTTGAAATGAGTTGTAGAAGTCTGCAGTGGAATGTGCTTGTTTTCAGTGGAACCAAATGGCCCACTGCTGGAGTCTTGTGCGCAGATGGGTATTAGGGATAATGTATCTGCCATGTACAACAGAATACTGTGGACAATTTCTGCAGTGACACCTTGCGATGTAACAGCTGTACCAAGTGAAGACTTAGCTTTGTCCTTTTTCTTTTTTTTTAAACACCTTTATTGAATTTTCACTTGTGACATAGGCAAATTACATTCACATAAAAGTAATCAAACTATATTAACATATCAAATTTTATACTTCACATTACTATACATCATATAACCGAAGCAATATTACATAAATTATTCAATTCCTGCCTCTTTTTTAAACAATAAACATCATTATTAAACCATCACTTAAGACGCAGGCAATTATACACACACCAACACAATCCTAGTTGCAAGCATTTTACATCACAAACCATACTGATACACTCCCAGTTGCAAACATTATACATCACTTATAATCTACCCAATTTTTCTTACTCAAACATTACATAGCTCATTTAAGTACTGCCGCCTTTTAAACCTCATTCCTCCCTTGTATGTACTGTTCCCACACTTCCCATTTTTTCCTATGTAGTTTGCTCCTACTCCTTTCTAAAGATCTCAATTCCACTTGTTTTACTTCTGTTACTATATTCACTACTTCCAGTACAGTTGGTTTAGATTATGATTTCCATTTTCTAGTAATTGTATTTTTGGCAGCCACCATTATTAGATGCATGGCCTTACCATGCCTAGGCAATTCTGATTCTGTCTCATAGCTCAGAAAAGTTGTCTCCTTCATCAGACCAATCTGCTCACCCAGCATCTCTGAAAGTGCATCCCACAGGGAATCTTTAAAGTTTGCTGCACTCCCGGAAAATATGTTCCCAACTACCACTTTCTTCTCCTTCACACCTCCAACATTTGCTGCCTGCCTGAGGAAAAATTCTCTGGAGTGTACTTGCGGTATAAAAATATCTATGCAAACTTTTCTAAGCAAAAATCCTAAATCTTCTAGATTTTGTTGTATATTTGGTAGACATACATATATCCTCCCATTGTTTTTTGTGAATTGCTTATCCAATCTTTCTTCCCAATCCTTTCTAACCTCCCCTGATTGATTTTTATAGTTATCATGCAATATTTTATATGCTCTACTAATTATTCATTTTTTAATGCCAGCTTCTGTTCTAGATTCTATTAAAAACTCTACCAGTGCTGGTCTTTCGTTTAGAATCCCCCCCCCCAATTTCTTTCTCTTTGCCTATAGTCTGATATCAATCCCCGATGTGGAAGGCAATCTCTAACCTGCGTACCAAATACATTCTTGGTGTCTTCCCATTCTGTCATCTTTCCCTCTCTAGTTATTTGCTCCTAATCCCTTGGTTCCTTTGCCAGTTTTCTCCAATAAATCCCAGCCCCCTCTTGCCTATTATCTGTATCTCTAATTGTAGTCATCCCTATCAGCAGAATCTCCTTTCTCCATTCCTGTATTGGTTTAGTTCTTAGAATACTTTCTGCTAATTTAGGGATATAATATTCTGTATGATTATTGTTAGTGTCATTAAAGGCCTGCATCCAAAATCCCAGCCTCTCTGTTTCTTGAGCTCCCTCGTGTTTCATCATCAACCCTTTCCACTTTGAATTATAATTTTCTGCTTGTGCTATGTACAGGAGTCTTAACTGTGTAGCCCCGAAATACCCCTTCAAATTGGGTAATCCTAATCCTCCCTGTTCTACTGGAAGAATCAGCTTATCCCACTTGACTCTTGCCACCTTCCCCTCCCAGATAAAGTCCTTCAGCTCTTTATTAATTGCTACCCACAACTTCTCCTCTGGTTAATAAAAATATGCCTGACCTGTGCATAAGACTAAAGGGACTAAAAACATTTTAACTGCTTATATCTTACTATCCATATCCATATAAAAAAGCTTCCATTTTCTCAGTTTTTGTATTATCTTTTGTTTAGTTTCTTTCCACATATCCTTAGCTGCCACACTAGAATAATTTTAAATCCATACTCCAAATTATTTCATTTTATTATGTCTCCATAAACATGGGTATTCCTGAACCAGTTAATTTGTGGATACATAATTTCCCGCTATTGCCTTTGTTTTAGCTTCATTCATTTTGTATCCCAAAAAGATCTAAAACAGTCTCAAAATGTTCACGACACTAATGCCTTTTTCAGGTTTTGTCAGGTATAAAATATCAGCTGCCAATAAAGCCAACTTTTCCTGACTACCATACCAATTATATCCTTGAATTTCTAAGTCCCTTATTTTCTTTGTCAATGGTTCCAAATATAATGCAAATAATAAAAGTGAAACAGGACACCCCTGCCTGGTTCCTCTGCTCAAGCTGAAATTATCAGAGAGGACCCCCACCCACTAATTTTTGCCTCCAATCTTGCATATATCCTCAACCTTATAATTTTTTCAGGAAATGCAAATTATTCCATTGCCTGCTCATAAAGTCCCAGCTTACTCTGTCAAATGCTTTCACTGCATCAAGACCCACCAACAACAATGTTATTTTCTAATATTCTGCTTCTCTCTGGACCATCAATGTTGTTAAAGTTGTCAAATGTTTGCCTCCCCTCCACAAGACCACATTGATCCATATCTATCTATTTTGGCATTACTTTTATAATTCTTTTAGCCATTATGGACATGAACACTTTATAATCATGGTTAAGGATTGGAATGGGCCTGTATGAAGCTGGGCCTACCTTCTTTAGGTATTACAGCTACCACTGCTTTCTTCCAGGATATCGGTACTTCTCCTCTTAAGATACTGTTAAACAAAACCTTCCAGATCTTTATCAGTTTTGTCCTCCTAGCTTGCAAACTTCCACAGGGACACCATCTGTTCCTATACATCACCATTTTTATCTCATCTCCTCCTATCCTAACCGTTAGTAATTGTGCCTCATCTACCTCTAACCTTAGCATATTTAATTCTTCCATAAACATTTCCATTTGTATCTTTTCTTGCTTTTCATATTTCTCTGCTTTATAGAAACTATCACAGAATTTCTGAAATATTTCTTATACCCCTACAGGATCTCGTTACCTTCCTTGTTATAGGCTCCCTAAGTTTGGCGACAGCCATTTCTACTTTCTGTTACTCGAGTCATTGCGTTAAAAGTTTTTGTGCTCTAGTGTTATCAAAAAAACAGTTGCTTAACAGCAATCTTTCCAAGCTCGTGCATATAACGGAGGTAATCCCTTATTTGTTGCCTAGCAGTTTGCAGTTGATCCTCTTCAGTTTCTGTGAGATTCCCCCTATTCTGCAATACTTTAACATTTTTCAGTCCCTCTAAATAATTCTTGTAACTAAAACCATAGCTCCCTTTCTTTATTTCCATCGTTTTTAAACAACACCTTAATCTTATCCCACTCCGGAGCATTAGCTTTGTCCTTGAGATAAGAAGGCGTTTCAGGCCTTGGTATCCAAAGTTCACTCTAAGCAAATGATGTGATCTGTGGGATGGAGCTAAAGTTTGGGGAAGCTGAATTAAACAGCCTCATCAGAGACCAGGCTGTTGTATTAATTCACACAGCTTCTTTTTAGCAAAAAGACTGGTCCCTAGCAGAAGCAGCTGATGATAGACTCTCCTACTGCCATAATCTTAGTTAACACCATAGCTCTCACTTTTCCTGAATTACCGTGGAACACCCGTTTTTAAGCTTAAATAAGCTTAATTTCTTGAACACCTGATTTGGGTGCAAGTGCACCTGAGATTTGCAGTCAAGTGACCTCTGTTCTGGCTGTAGATTTGACAGCCAAGCAGAGCATCGCTTTACTGCATCTAATTTGCATGCGGCCAACCAGTTTCATGTACATAGTTAGTGTTGGTATGTGGAAGCGGCTGCGGCAGACCTGGTATACTTCGTGTTTAATTAGGTCCGCTCAGTCTGCAACTACGTACATTAACAGGGTATGTCAGGGGCTGTTTGTTCGTTATTTTAAACAGGAAGGTAAGAAGACTAATAATGTCACTCCATGTAACAATACATTATTTATCATTGTATTGGGTGATGGGAGACTCATTGGAACCTCTGACCAAACTACCCAGCCTCTGGATAGGCAGAAGATTCCGACTTTTCCTAGTTATCCCGCTACAGTGTTGGGAATGTCTCAAGCAACTTCTGTTGCATACTCAGATGTCTACCAAGGGATGGACTTCCCAGGAGGCTTGGGGTATCTATCAACATGCCTGTTGTAGCCTCCTCTGCTGTGAGGGAATAGAGTATGAGGAACATCTGCCTTTCTCCTGCTTGATATGCAGGAAGTCTACAATTCCGAGGTCATTAGGTGGTGACCTGGGAAAAGCCATACATCCTCCTTATAATTCCAAGTCCATTAGCAGGTTGTTGTATGTAGAAACATGGTTACTTGTGTGTGATGACTTGCAGGGTCTCTTGTATGAGGGTTACAAAGGTTAAGATGATTAGAAAAGACTTAGTGTGACTTCCTTTGAAATAGAAGACTACAGCAGGTGCTTACAGCCATAATGATATTGTAGTACTGGCATCAACACCAGAACCCTCAACATGGGGACTGCAGTACAGTACACCTGAGCATGTGGAGGCGAGACCTGTAGCAGAAAAAAAAAATTAAACTTTCAGACTCTGAGAAGCTCTACCAGTGATGCTTACCATGTAATTTTATCTCCCATATTGCCTGGACTAGTTTCTTAGTCCATTACTGGAAAAAAATATGGCTCAGAGTAAAGTAATTTTGTGGGACCATGTAGGCTCGGGATGCTTTGGACGTACCTTAATGAGCCACTAACTACTCCTGAGGCACCAGTGTTGACTGCTGGTTATAGGACTCTACTGAGTCCAAGTCTACCTTAACACTACTGAGGTATTAAATATCACACCAAATACATTCTTGCTAGGGGACTTACTCAAGTACTGAGTGAAACACTTACTCCTCTAAAAACAGTTATGTTCAGCATTTCCTAGACTTTAATACCAATGCACTGGATCAAACAGTAAAACTGCCCAAACTAGAGCCTCTAACAGCCTTGACCTGGCTCTTACCAACCTAGTTCCCCTGCCTGTACCTCATCCAGCATCTCTTCATCCCTAGATAAATCTGACCAGAAAAGTACAGTTGTGTACACTTACATAGATGTTCGAGTGTATTCACTGTTGCAGTCCATACATTTGGGTAATCTGCTGGCAGGTTGCCCTCAGTCGGCCTGAATTCCAAAGTCTTGGGTCTTGCGTCGGTTGCTGTCTTCTCTTCCATAACGTCAGGTCGTCAGGGGTATAAAACATGCAGCCGACGCCATTTTCTTTCATTTTTCTTGCCCCCGATCAAAATAAACTTTACCTTCATCTACAAGCAAATACACCACATAGGCTGTAGAAGATAGAGAAGGAAAGATAAACTGTAGAATGACAGGGGGATGGCGGAAGGCTAACCTGGACTGCAACAGTGAATACACTCTAACATCTACATTTATGGTAAGTGTACACAACTGTACTATGTTCTTCGTGTTTTACTGTTACAGTCATTACATTTGGGTAGAATCCCAAAGCTATAGTTGGGAGGCTGGAGCTAAATAGCATTAGGTGTGGCTACAAGGCCCTGCAGCACTGCAGTGGCAAAGCCTGCCCTGAACTTAAGAGTAGAGAGGCAAATGGTAATGCTTTGTAAAAGTGTGAACAGAACTCCAAGTAGCAGCCTCTAGAATGTCTTTGGTTGGTACTCATCTCAGAAAGGCTGCTGAAGTAGCTGCAGCTCTGGTGGAATGAGACCTAATGCCCTTGGGCACAGGTTTACCATGGTGTATGCAGCAGAAACGGATGCAGTGGCTTATCCACTTTGAAACTGTCTGCTTTGAAATAGCCTTTCCTTCTGATCTTGCAGCATATGACACTAGTAATTGCTCAGTTTTTCTTAGAGCTTTAGTCCTGCTCAAGTAGAATCTTAGCTGTCTGTGTACGTCCAAGGAATGCAGAATTCTCTCCCCTTTGTTCTGCGGATTTGGATAAAAAGTTGGCAGATGAATTGTTTAGTTAAGAGCCACAAAGGAAACCACCTTAGGCATAAAAGTAGGATTTGCCTTCAGAGACACCCTGTCTGGGTGAAATGTGATAAAAGGCTCTACAGCCATGAGGGCCTGTAGCTCTGAAACTCTTCTTGCTGAAGTAATTGCTAGTAGCAGAGCTGTCTTCCATGATAAGAACTTTATATCAGTGGTAGCAGTTGGTTCAAATGGAGGCAGGGTGAGCTTTTCCAACACATAATTGAGGTCCCATGCAGGTAATGGTGATCTTCTAGGAGGCCTTAAATTTTGGCTCCTCTAAGATACTGCTTTAGTAAAGGATGAGAAAAGATTGGTGGCTCTGTGTTGCAATGAGCCAAAATGGCAGAGGCACGGATCTTGATTGATGAGAAAGATAGGCCTTTGTCAAGCATCTCAGTTAAGTATTGCAATATCTGAGGAATATGTGGTTCTGCTGTATCAGTTCCTTGTGCTTGATTCCAAGCACAGAATCTTTTCCATTTGTCAACATAGGATTTTCTAGTACTAGGCCTTCTGGCTTCCAAAATGACATCCATCACAGCTTTACTGAGAGGTGTCATTTGTATGATTATATGATTAGCCATGCTGCCAGGTTCAGGGTCTGTAGTTGATTGTGCAGGATCCGATTGTTTTGCTGGGACAGTAGTTGTGGTCTTTGAGGCAAGGTCCAAGCTGGGTATTGAGACAAGTTCCTTAGGATTGGGTACCAGTATTGATGGGGCCAGTCCGGGGCAATTAATATCATCTTTGGCTTCTCTTGTCTGACTTTTACGAGGACCCTGGGTAGAAAAGGCAGAGGAGGAAAGGCGTAAACTGATAGGTTTTTCCAACTGAAGGATAGGGCGTCCACTTTCCATGCTTGTCTGTGATAAGTCTTTGTGCAGAATCTTTTCAACTGATAATTTTGAGGAGAAGCAAATAGATCTATGTCTGGGCTCCCCCCATTTCTCTGTTATCATGCTGAAGACTTGTGGATTTAATTTCCACTTGTGAGGATCCCTAAGGTTTCTGCTTAAATCATCTGCCAGAGTGTTTTGTTTTCCTGGCAAGAATTGAGCTTGAAGATGTATTTGGTAGGTCAAAGCTGTGTCCCACAGTGCCATGGCTAATCTGCAAAGGGGGTATGAGTGTGTGCCCCCTTGCTTGTTTATATACCACATGACTGTGGTGTTGTCCGTCTTTATCAGTAGTTGTCCTGGATGAAGTAAGTCCTTGAAGGCTGTTAGGGCATTTTGAACAGCTAGCATCTCTTTCTAGTTGATATGTAGATGCATTTGTTTTGGTGCCCATATGCCCTGAATGCTTCTTCCTGCCATGTGGGCCCCCCAGGCATAATCTGATGCGTCTGTTAAGGTTTGGCTGGCAGGTGGTAGAGTGAAGGGCTGTCCCATGTTTTGGTGACAGGCCTTTGCCCACCATAGAAACTCCTGTTGCAGGCAGGGAATGAGAGTAATCACCGTTTCCAGACTGTGTGAATGTTGACTCCATAAACTTTTTAGATACCATTGAAGTTTCATAGGTCCATACTAGGCTATCTGCCCTGGGGCATTTATAAGCCTAGCCCGAGTGTGTTTGGCTTTCGCCACCCTTTGATTTGACTTTGCTGTGCCCGTTCTAAGGTTAGTTTACTGTGCCTCTGTCTAGTAGTGACACAGAAGTAATCCCCGGGGTAAACCTACGGTCTCCCATCCATAGATTCATAGATTCATAGATTAGTACTAGGCTAACTGCCCTTGCAAGCCATTTTAAACCTAGCCAATTATCCCCTGTGAGATTCAAACCTTGTACCTTGTGTTTGTAAGGCAAACACCTTAGCCATTAGGCCACCCTCCCAACCCTTATTCCTCTTGAAGAGAGTCAGTGAGGTGCTCTGCCTAACATGGACTGGGATTCTATTCCAGAGCGAAGGGAGCCTCTGGGTTATGAATCTGTCCCTCCAGCATGTTCTATTTGTTTCTGTGCTGAGGTTCAAGTCCCTCGAGCACGTGGTTCTAAGGGATTTAGATTTTCTGAGGTGGAGCATGTCCATTAATTCTGGGTTGGACATAGCTTTGTATGTCAGGCATAGATCACCATGAAGTAGGCGGTATGCAACTGAGTAGAGCTGGAGTTATTTTAACCGGGCAGCATATGGGATCTGTTGGAGTTCCTTGATCCTCTTTGTGAGGTACTTTTGGGGTCTTTTCTAGTTGCTGCAGGTGTCAGGTAAGGTACATCCCAAAAGGGGCATTGTATTCTATGATGGGCTTGATGAGGGATGAATAAAGGGGCACTATTACCTCACTTGATCTAGATGTGAATCCTTTCGTGATAAGGTGGGCTATGTAGAAGGTCTTTCTAACCACTTTGGCGATGTGGTTGTCGAAGGAGAGATTGCTATCAACTTGGGTCCCCAGGTCCCTAATTACTTCTTCCATACTTAATGGGTTACCACCTATGTGGTAATTTGTGGGCACTTTGTTTTTGCCAAAGGGTATGACTATACACTTTTTGGCATTTAGCTTTAGGCCATGGCTCTGGCACCAGTTATCCGTCTCTGTGAGACCTTTTTGGAGGATGTTCATGTCAGCTGGAGAGTCAATTATGGCGCCGAGTTTGCAGTCATCTGCGAACTTGGTCAGCCATAGTCCTCCCATGTTGGTCTGTACCTTGGAAAAGTATATGCTGAACAAGAGAGGTCCCAGAACAGAGCCTTGTGGGACACCACTTGCAACCGGTTTCGAGTCTGACATGGCTCCGGCAATTCTGACTCTGTGGGTTCTGTCTTTGAGCCAGTTAGCAACCCATCTTGTGACATAAGGGTTTATATTTAAGCTGGATAGCTTATCTATGATGCCCGAGTGGGCTATTGTGTCAAATGCCTTTGCAAGGTCCAGATAGGCTGTGTGGACTACCTTCCCTTCATCTATGGCCTTGGTGACTGTTTTGAAAAAGTCAACCAGGTTCAAGAGGCAGGATCTGCCCTTGACAATTCCTCATATGGAGTCTTGCATATGGAATTAGTAGGATGCAGGATGCAAGATGCCATGAAGCCCACAGTCTGCAGAATTTGTCTTGCAGAAGACTGGGTTTTTGTTGCCATCAGTTTGAAGTAAGCAGTCAGTTGCCTTTGTCTGGCATGAGGTATGCCATCTGGGCAGTTGTATTCAAGCTTGCACCCAGGAATGTTATCTTTTGAGAGGGTACCAGTTGTGATTTCTTTTTGTTTATTGTGTACCCTAGGCATGTCAGAAGCCTTTTCACAAATGCCAGGTGTCTTACAAGAGTGTCCTTGTTCTCTCCTTGAATGAGACAGTCCAAGTAGGAATATATTTGTATACTTCTTTGTCTGCAAAATGCAATTACTGGTGCCAGGCACTTTGTAAACACCCTGGGCGCAGTAGATAAGCCAATGGGCAATGCAGAGAATTGGTAATGAATTAAGCCAACCTTGAATCTGAGGTATCTTCTGCACGACTGTCTTATTGGGACATGCAGGTATGCCTCTTTTAGGTCTAAAGTCACCAGCCAAGCATTCTTGTCCAACATGGGCAGAAGCTGCTGCAAAGTGAGCATTTTGAATTTTGGAATGTCCAGGTATGTGTTCAAAATCGATAAATCCAGTATTGGCCGCCAGGCCTTGTCCTTTTTGGGTACCAAGAACAGTCTTGAGTAAAAACCTTGTCCTTTTTCCTGTTCTGGTACTGTTTGAATGGCCCCCATATCCATGAGGGACATAACCTGTTTCTCTTCCTCTGCCCATTGATTTTTTGGCAGATCTGGCCAACCATTTGTCATTGGCAGAGTGTGGAAATGGAATCTGTATCCCTGTGATACGATGTTTAGTACCCACTTGTCCTGGGTTATTAACTGCCAATTTTGAGCAAAAAGTGCTAAATTTCCCCCTATGGGTGCTGCCAAAAGATAAGAGCTTGGTGTAGGCAGAGGGAAGTCATTGGGATTGCTTTCTGTAGGTTTGCACTTTATCTCCTCCAGATTTGGAGGTGGATGCGCCCCATTGCTTTGACCTATAAGAGTCTTGCACCTGGTATCTGGAACCCTTAGGGCGTCTGGATTTGCCCCTTTGAGCTCTATCTAATACAGAAAAAGGACCATTTTTTGTAGGCCAGTGTCTACTGAATCTGGGTGGCTGCACTTGTAAGAAAGTCTTTGACAGTTTGCATAGACTTAGCTTTGTCTTCCATTTTCTTTAAAACCTCTTCTGCCTTAATACCAAACAGAGAATCATGCTGTAAAGGTGCATCTAGAAATTTAGCTTTAACATGGTCAGGCAAATTTTGTTCCTTTAACCAGGCATGCCTCCTAATCACAGATCCAGTAACTGCGGCCCTGCAGGAGGCCTCTAAAGAATCAAAACCACATTGCAAAGTATGCTTTCCAACTTGTTCAGCTGCATGCAATAATTCCTGCAAGTCTTTATTTTCTGCACATTCTGAAATCAACATAATTTTCTGTTTCAGCAATCTCATAACATGTTGTTGGTACTTACGCATATGAAATTGACAGTTTAAGGCCCTGATTGCCAAGGTTGCAGATGTATAAACCTTTTTTCCCCATCTGTCCAGTGCCCTTGAATCCCTGTCAGAGGGGGTAGGGTTTTTTGCTGTTGAAGCCTTAACTCCCTTTGGACCCTGTGAAATAGTTTCAGGATCAGCAGCAGGGTTTCTAAATAAAAATTTATGTGAGTCAGGGACCCTGTAATATCTGTCAGGCTTACTGGGAGCCGGAGGTAAGGAGTCAGGGGTCAAGCTTGACTCTGAAAACACATCGTCCACAATGTCTAAAACAGGGGGGAATGGCTAAAGGCTTGTGCTGAGGGAGAAGGAGGAAATCCCTGAGCCTCTTTTTTGATTCTGAAAAGTCTTGACTCTCCCAGTGAAAATGCTCCCTCAAAGTATGCAAGGTTTCTCCAAATGAATAATCCTCAGGAGGAGATGTGGATGGAACAGACTCCTCAGCTTCAGAATCCTCATAGGGAGGTATAGATAATTCCCGATCAGAAGACGAATCAGAAAAAATAGAAACCTGATCTGAAGATTCATAATCAGTGTTTTGCCTAGGCCTCTTATCTGGAGGGGGATGGGTACCCCTGATCAAGGTAATAAGGTCTTCAGCCATTTTGATCATCTGTTTTTTTAGGCATGGAGGCCTGTGCACGTGGCTCATGCGTCGTTTTTTTAGGTTTAGAAGTTGCTTTTGTCTTTGGTTTTGCAGCTGTCATCAGTTTGATGTAGAAATGTTGAGGTCTGAATACACCCTCAGAAGCCGGTGCCTGCTCAGCTGCTCCAGACCCATCTGAGGGAGATACAGCCGTCGGTCCAATACCTTCTATCTTGCGGCATGCCGGACTCCACATGGGTGTCAGTCGAGGCCTGCGACTCGAAGGTAGCGGGTATCAGGGGCTGCGAAGGCACCTCACTGAGTACCGGCGAACTGGCGACTGGCTTAGGAGAAGCTTCGTTGTCTGTTTTGGAGCTCGACTGCCTTTCTCTGTCCTTTTCTTTGCGTTTTTTATGTACTCCGGTAGTCGGATTGCTATCCGACGAAATTTCTGGGTAGTTAAATCTGTTTCCAAAATATTTTGATGCAAAAATATACCGATGCTTAATAGTGCATTGGTTAAATCTAGCACAAAACCGACAGCCAGGCACGTTGTGATCAGGGCCTAGGCAAGGAATACAGTATAAATGGAAATCCTTATGAGGTATTTGCTTCATACAATTATTAACTTTTTCTGACATCGGTAAAAAGCAAGAAAAAAGTTTCCCCAACGAGATACTTCGCTTTAGTGAAGACTTCGGTTCTGAAACTCAAACTCGAACATTTCAGTAGTCGGCCGGCACTTGCGAAATGCTTCTGCTTCAGGCACCGCGTGGCAAGAAAGACTAAAGAAAATGGTGTCAGCAGAATGTTTTATACCCCTGACGACCTGACATCATGGAAGAGAAGACAGCAACCAATGCAGGACCCAAGACTTTGGAATTCAGGCCGACGGAGGGCAACCTGCCAGCAGATTACCCAAATGTAATGACTGCAACAGCGAAACACGAAGAACATCTGGTCATCTTTCTCTGTCAGACTTAGTTGTACTACACTATCAACAAAAGAAACCATCTTTAGGGATGTCTCCAGAGCAAACTTATTTCAGCTTGAATAACACACATGCTAAATTCCCAACAATCACTTGCAAACAGACCAAAATGAGAGGGCTGTCACATTTACTAGCACCAAAACAACTGCACAGAAAAGTCTATACTCATCCACCAAAAAATATAATGGTAAAGTTCGGTGGGAACTCCAGCATAAATAAACTGTATAACAAACGGAAAAATGTATTTACATTTGTTGACCGGGAGTGTCCGACTGGACGTAGGTCCATTTTCAGCCGAGGCCCGGGGAGAAAAGCTCCACAGTTAAAATAAACAGACAGTAGTTAAAATCATGAAAAGTTGCAAGAAATTCCCATCCCCCTACATAAAGACCACACTGAAACCTGCCAGCAAGAAACTTAAGAGTACTATTAGAAAATATTAAGCATAACACAAATAAAGTTGCCGCAGATAGCAAATTAAACCATAACATTTTCTTTAGCTGGGTCAGGAAATTAAGAAATTATGTCCAACAATGCACTGAGCTCAGACATAATAATATCACACACACACACACACACTGATTCTAGGGATAGAACTAATTATACTGGCAGACAAACTTTGTGGTAACTTTACCTCACCTACCTATAATGTCATTATCCCTGAAAGTTTGGCTCCCCCTGAAATCATTAAACAACCATTAAATGACCACAAACTCCAAATATCCACACAAATCTACCTACCTACTTATGCAGAAAACCCACAAAGACAATCAACTAATAATGTACACAATAACTCTTATGAAAAAAAGTTAGCACAAACAATCTAACTATGAACAGCAAGGGACAAAGGCAGGAACACCAAAAATGCCACACGTGTAAACTTATCAACAAACCTATCGCTAAAACTTAACAATCCAAAAATTAAGATACTATCTATATACAGGTAGAGGGGAAAAAAATTACAAAATGCTCATAAAACACTATCCCAAAAGGATACAAGTTGGCTGAGTTCTCGTCCATGATACCAACACACTGGTGGCAAATGACATCTGGGAAGACTGTGATACACTAGGGGTTTATGGGTACAGGAAACGGAGGTCTGGATCAGAAGATTCTGAGTACTGCCGGTTTGGATCCAATAACCCACAGGTTGAGACCAGACAGAAAAGACATATCTAATATTACTCTGTTCCTACTTACCATTTTTTTGTCATCATCAAGTTATCCAATACCTGATTTTTAACAGATTCCAAAATATTAAAGGAGTAATCATTGTACAATATTCGTCTTTCCATCTCATGCATATTCTACCACGATCTCCCAAATTACTAATATTTTTAAACATCCCAATAAATATCCCTCCTTGGGTAGCAATTGAATTAAGTGGAGTTGATGGGCACTAGTAGCATAAGAATTTGTCACAGCATACTTTGGAATAAACTGGTTCTAATATTTTGCTCATCTTTACTAATCAAAGTAATATCCAAAAATGAACTTCCTGAAACTAGAACTTGGATATCACTGAACACCAGTTTTTTTATTCAATGTATTCACAAATAACTATGCATTAGCCACTTCACCCCTCTATAAAAAGACCTTTGTAATATACAAATAATAAAACCTGTTCCATCATATTTTTCTATATACATACAAATTCTTTCAAATGTTATAAATATTTGCATAAATAGGAGCAAAAGGAAATCCCATTCTGCTTTCTTTTACAAAAAAAAAGCACCTGCACAAGAAAACACATTGTGTGATAAAAATGTAATAAAATCAAAACACAAGAAGAATAAGGTCATTCATCTAGATAATAGGCTACTGCCTTAATCCCCCAGCAAACTAAGTTGTTGTTGTGTCTTTCAGCTTTTCCCAGTTAGGGGTCGCCACAGCGGAACTCTGGTCCGCTAATGATTGGCAGTAGATTTTTACGTGCAGAGTTGCCGGCTCTGACACACAACCTTCAACGAAGGTACGCCCATTCACACATGTCTCCACACAGGAGACGCTCTAGCTGAGAATCGAACAGGACAACGTCTTACTGTGAGGCGACAACGATACCGCAGCACCACCACCGCAGTCTTAGGTAGCTAATCTAAAATAATGGGATTATTGCTTTAAATTTATCTACTACCTCTTATGTGATTTTTTTACTTATAAATCTTATTCACATACTTCTTTAAAATATTATCTAACAACTGAAATCCCTTACTCCCTGAAATAATATGACATCCTGGAGGATTCCAGTTACCTTTATATACTTTCAGGATAGCATAAAAAATGGAATCCAGAAGATATGTAACATGCAATCTCAACTGATCCACTGAAGTTAGAAACCCCAATGAGATATCTCTGTTCTATTGAATATTACTGATTACTATCATATAATTCAGTAATGAATTCTTGCAAACTATTACAGTTTACTTTCTGGTACTCATTTTCAGCATTTGACAACGTCTTGCACATCTTATCAATTAATATTTAAAATAACATTACTCCTTTATCTGACTTACAAATCAATACATTTCTTTTAGATTTTCTCTATAAAAGCAGCCATGCTTGTTTTGTCAACTTATGACTTGAGGTTTTCTCATCTGAGGAATAAATGCACTTTGCAATCTCATAGAAGTACACTTGTATAAGTAAATTTATCATAACAGTAGATACTCAAATGATCACTGCTGTAGTTGCCTTAGCTATATGGGTTCTAACAGCTGGCCAGCTTCCAAAGCTTCAGGGCAAGTTCCATGCACCTAGTCAGCTTGAGCTGAGCTAACTAAAAAGACAAGTTTGGGCACTAACCATTTACACCTTTCGTGACAACAGAGATAGGGAAACTGAACCATGAAAGCACAATGTTAGGAACAAGAACAAAAAAAAAAAAAACACAGACCAAAAAACAAGGAGGATGGAGGGAGGGGGTAGCAGTTACTGCAGCAGTGATCATTCAAACATTTACTGTCATGGTAAACTTTACTTACACAGCTGTACTATGTTCATCATATTGATCACTTCAGTAGCCTTAGCTACTTGGGTAGATTACCATAGCTTGCTACATTTGGGAGGTACAGTGGATACAAAAAGTGAACACACCCCTGTTAAAATGCCAGGTTTTTGTGATATATAAAAAATTGAGACCACAATAAATCATTTCAAAACTTTTCCCACCTTTAATGTGACCTATAACCTGTACAATTCAATTGAAAAACAAATCTGTTAGGGGAAAAAATATAAAAAAATAAAAAATGTACAATAAGCTTGTTGCATAAGTGTGAACACCCTTAAACTAATACTTTGTTGAAGCACCTTTTGATTTAATTACAGCATTCAGTCTTCTTGGGTAGGAGTCTATCAGAATGGCACATCTTGACTTGGCAATATTTGCCCACTCTTCCTTGCAAAAGCACTCCAAATCTGTCAGATTGCGAGTGCATCTCTTGTGCACAGCCCTCTTCAGGTCACCCCACAGATTTTCTATCGGATTTAGGTCTGGGCTCTGGCTGGGCCATTCCAAAACTTTAATTTTCTTCTGGTGGAGCTATTATTTTGTTGATTTGGATTGTATGTTTGGGGTCATTGTCATGTTGAAAGGTGAAATCCCTCTTCATCTTCAGCTTTCTAGCAGACGCCTGAAGGTTTTGGGCCAAAAGTGACTGGTATTTGGAACTGTTCATAATTCCCTCCACCTTGACTAAAGCCCCAGTTCCAGCTGAAGAAAAGCAACCCCAAAGCATGATACTGCCACCATCATGCTTCACTGTGGGAATGGTGTTCTTTTGGTGATGCGAAGTGTTGTTTTTGTTCCAAACATAGCTTTTGGAATTGTGGCCAAAAAGTTCAACCTTGGTCTCATTAGACTATAACACATTTTCTCACATGCTTTTGGGAGACTTGATGTATTGTTTTGCAAATTTTAGCCTGGTCTGGATATTTTTCTGTGCAAGAAAAGGCTTCCATCTTGCAACCCTGCCCCATAGTCCAGATATATGGAGAATATGGAAGATTATTGTCACATGTAGTACACAACCAGTACTTGCCAGAAATTCTTGCAGCTCCTTCAGTGCTGCTGTAGGTCTCCTGGCAGCCTTCCTGACCAGCTTTCGTCTTGCCTTTTCATCAATTTTGGAGGTATGTCCAATTCTTTGCAACGTCACTGTTGTCCCATATTTTCTCCACTTTTTGCTGACTGTCTTCACTGTGTCCCATGCTACATCCAATGCTGTGGAAATTTTTTTGTACCCTTCTCCTGACTGAAACCTTTCAACAATGAGATCCCTTTGATGCTTTGTAAGCTCTCTGTGAACCATGACTTTTGCTGTAGCAGGTAACTGAGTAAATATCAGAAAAATCCTACTAGCATAGCTGAATTTTATTTGGGGTTAATCAGAGTATCTTTAATCGATGGCAGATGTGTACCCAAGAAGACTGAATGTTGTAATTAAATCAAAAGTTGCTTCAACAAAGTATTAGTTTAAGGGTGTGCACACTTTATGCAGGCAGCTTATTGTAAGTTTTTTTTTTATATTTTTTCCCCTAACAGATTTGTTTTTCAAGTGAATTGCACAGGTTATAGGTCATATTAAAGCTGGGAAAAGTTTTTAAATGATTTATTGCGGTCTCATTTTATATCACAAAAACCTAGCATTTTAATAGGGGTCTGTACACTTTTTATATCCACTGTATAACAGGAAAGGTACAGGAGCCCCTGGAGAATAGTCCTGGCAAAGCCTGATCTACATCTTGAGAAGGAATCAATCTTGTAATGCCTTTTAAATGGTATGTACAGTGGATGAAGTTGCTGCTTCTAGAATACAACCCTTTCCAAAAAGCCATAAATGAATCCAAAGCCCTGGTGGAATGAGCCTTGATCCTGTCTAGAATACTTATGCTCTGGCGAGTATAACAAAAGGTAATAGCCTGAGACAATGAGGTTTGGCATAATGGTTAAAGTGTTTACCTAACAGACACAAAGTGCAGGGTATGAATCTGATGGAAACTAGCTAGGCTTAAAATGGCTCACAAGGGCAGCTAACCTATTACTTGCCTATGAAACTATGAAACAACTGATCAGAATATTTGCAAGAGATGTAGTTCTGTCAAGAAAGTACCTGAGTTCTCTGTGGACATCAAAGGTATGGAGTAATCCTTTTCCCTCATTTTTAGCCACAGGAAAGAAAACAATGTGATGGATACTTTGACAAAGTAAACTTGGATACCACTTTAGGCAATAGAAATCTGGTCTCTGTGGAAAATGAGACAGAGTTGACTCACGAAAACAGCATGCAACTCATACTCTTCCTGCAGAGATCAGAGCAATCAGAAAAAGTTTTCTGTGTTACGAACCTGATGTCAGCCAGATTAGCTAGTTCAAATGGAGCAAGTGTTAACTTCTCTAACACAAACTTAAGATCCCAAGGACAGACAACCGTTTTTTTGTTGTTGTTGTGAGGTGGGAGGCCAGTTATGCCAAACCCCTTTCAAAATCATTTTGACATGAGAATGCATTGAAAGAAGAGGATCCATGGGCAGACAAGCTGAAATGGCTGATAAATAAACCTTGACTGAGGAGTAAAGACCACAAGATAGCAACTTACACAAATAATAAAAACCCAGAGAATACCTAACCCTGAATGGGTGCTAGTTACATTGCTGGCACCAACTTGAAAATCGTATATTAGCAAAAATGTTTTCTATGTAGCAGGCTTTCTTGCCTCCATTAGTACCTGCTACATGGCCTCAGTAAACAGGTGCCTAAAGGGAATTAAGTCCCTATCATTCAGGCAATCAGTTGAAGTTGAATGGGGTGGAGGTGTATTAAACACCCCTGTTCTTGTGTGAGTAGAACCATTCTGTGAGGAAGCTTGTGGTAATTGCCCCTGGCAATTTCCAAAAAAGAGAGAAACACTGTTGCCTGGGCCAGAAGAGAGTCACCACAGTGATCTTATGGGATTCCTTCTGAATCTTCAGAAGTACCCTGGATATAAGTTGGAAGGGTGGAAAAGCATACAGGAACATTCCTGTCCTGGGAAATGAAAAGGCTTCTGTCTTCTAGGTCTTTTGAATAGAGTCCTGGAGTAGAATCTTGCCAGCTAATTTTTCAGACAGGAAGCAAAAAAGTCTATGCAAGGAACTCCCAACAGATGGATCAAATCTTGGCAGACCTCCTAATCTTGTTTCCATTCATGATGGTCTATCTTTATCAATCTTAGTTTGTCTGCCACACAGTTTTACTCTGACAGGATGTAGGATGCCCGTAGAGTGAGACTGTGCAGTGAGGCTATATCCCAATCTAACATGACTAATCTGCAAAGGGGGTAAGACCTGTGCCCCTTACTTGCTGATGTACCACAGGACTGTGGTACTGTCTGTAACAAACTGAGATCCAAGAGGCCAAAGACGACTAAGAAAGATGAATGCTTTGATTGGAACACGCATCTCTTTTATATTTATGTGCTTGCATCTGTTCCTGGTGCCCCACACACCTTGGACTTTTATCCCTTCTGAAACTGCTCCCAAATCAAGTCTGAAGCATCTGTGGTGACTGTTTGCATCAGGGAGCGTGAACAGCAGACCTGAATTTAGGGAAATTTGCTATCTTCACCAAGTGATTTCTCTTCTGACAAACCCCAGAACTGAGATTTGAAAAGATAACTGGTGTTACTGGTGCTAGGATTTAAGAGACTTCAGATACAACTATATCCTTCTCATGTGGAGTCTTGCCAAAGTATAATGAGAATCATAGATGCCATGAGCCCCCAAAAATCCTGAGGTATTCCCTCACAGTTACTGAAGTCTGAGTGGAAAACCCTATACATTTGATTTGAATATTTACTATTCTGGATCTATTTTTTTCCTCCCTCCTTCCCACCTATGCGCTTTACTACCATTCATCTTTACCCTTCGTCTTCACCAATGGAAAATTGATGCCTGTTACAAAGAAAATGTGCTCTTCTCCCCTCCTATCTTTCCTTCATGTTACCCCTGGGTGTGGTTCTTCTGCTTGTTCTTCCTCCATTTTTAACTTTCATATCTCCCTATCCACTTCATTTGTATGACGGACTGAGCTGGCTCTGATGTGCTGGTCCTCTGTGGTCTGGTCACAGTGCTCCGAGTTATAAGGCATGTCGTTGTGTATGTGAATGCATGTTGCCTTGGGATCACCAAGTCACTGTCCCTCTCATACAGGTATTGTGTCCATCCATAGCATTAACCACTTCTCTGCTGTTTAGTAATGTGATTGTTGCCATTAACATGGCTGTGATAATTTGTTATCCAACCCTTTCTCCTGGACTGATAGTGCTATGCCATGTCATTCCTATCTTTGGATAAGCAGCATCAGGCTACATTTCACTGTAACATCTGTGATTTTTAGGGTAGCAACACAACTCTGAATCTTTCTGAATATCCCCCCATTATCAGTAAAGGAAAAGATGCTTAACACTTTTACTGATGGAATACGTTTCTTATAAATACAAGTACTCTGTATTTCTTCATTAGCTGATGAAGAGGTAGCTTGAATTGTTTCTGTTGTATGTTATACTGTTACATATTAAAGTTTTTATTTTGTTACATTGGAATTTGCCATTTTTTTACTCTGTTTTTTTTTCATCTTACTGGTTGCCCACTTTGTTGCTACCATGAAAAACGTAAACCTCTCAGGAAGGAAAAGCCAGAATTAAATCATTAAATATCAAAACTTGACTCGTGATCGTGATCCAAGCAATAACGCACGAAGAAGGTGCAACATGTTGAGCAAGTGGATGCAGAGCAAATGTCTGTAAATGAGACAGACTAGAAACAGCCATAGCTACATTGGAGTGTCTTTTCATACTAGCATTTTTCCAAAAGGCTGTTTACTATATGACTGCAAATTAGCAGTGAGCTAACTAGTTTGAAAGTATCACCTTAGCAAATGTGAGTCCCTTTTTCATAAAGCAAAATGGAGGAACAGCTTTCTTGTCTTTTGGGATCATAAGACCGTATGGATGGGTTCAGCCCTCAAGGCCTACATGGAACACAGACTCCAAAAATGAAAGTTATGTACTTACCATAACAATAGATCTATGTTGTCTGTCTCTATATTGTTCAACCTACAGTTATCAGATCCGACTTAGACTAGCACTGGCCAAATCCACAACACTTCAACTTGACAGGCTCCTCCTCCCCTACCCACAAATCCCTGCTCCCTAGAGGATACCTCAGATTGAGTTCATCCCTTTTCAATCTAACACCAAGGTAAAATTCCTACAGAACGGAGGATGACAAAAGATTCCAAGAAAAGTGAGCAATAAAACTTTTCCCACTCAGTCATCCAAAGACAAGAGACTCGCCAAACAGACGGGGGACAGGACAGCTGAACCAGATAGAGACAGACAACATAGATCTATCATTATGGGAAGTACATAACTTTCATATCTGATGTTTTCTTCTCTGGCTTCAACCTGCAGGACACAATCCCCAACCATGTGACCCCTGGGAGGATCTACAGAAGGATATTCTGCAACACTATGGAGCAAAAAGAAAACCTTGACTTAGACTGAATACCCAGCTTGTAGTGAGATACAAAGGTGTCAGAGTCCAACCAAGTCACTGCTGCATACACATTATCCAAGAAACTCTACAGAAAAAGGCTTCAAATGTAGCCATTCCTTTAGTGGAGTGACCTTTAGGTTTATCATGCAAAGCCTTACCACCTCTCAAGGTATAAGCAAAGGAAATACAGTCTGACAGCATTTTAGATAATGCAGCTTTAGAAACTAGCCTACCCAATTTGGATTTTTGAAAAGGAAACAACTGATTGGATTTTCTGAAAAACTTTGTCCTGTCCAAGTTAAATCTCAACTGTCTACGCACATACAAACAATGCAACAAGTATTCTCCCTTGTTTGAAAAATTAAGAAAAATACAGGCAGATGAATAGACTGATTCAAATTACTCTCAGTGGCCACCTTAGGAAGAAAAGAAGAGTGTGTGTGAAGGAAACCTATCTTTGATAAAAACAAAGTGTGGAGGAATAGAAGACAGAGCTTGTAGTTCTGACACTCTTAGCTGAGGTAAAAGCCACTATGAACAAAGTCTTCCAAGTTGACAAGTTTAGATCTAACATGGCAGAAGGCTCAAAAGAAGGGCCTGCAAGGGCTTACAACACAAAAAGTAAATTCCATGGAGGGACAAAGTCCAGAATGCAAGGGTGCAAAGAAATGCACCTTTGAGAAAAGCTCTGGAAGTTTTCAGAGCAGCCAAGGGAATGCTGTCTCTGCCACAATGATAATTAGACATGGCAGACAACTGCACCTTAATCGTAGAATAACTGGAGTTTTAAACAAATCAGTGAGAAAATCCAAAACTATTTCTAAGGGAGCGGAAAAGGGATGACCCCACCCGAGAGTCTGGCCAAACTGCAAAGCTCTTCCATTTACATACACTTTCCTGGTAGGCAAAATGCACAATGCCTGACAGCTTGAGATTTATGGCCATGAAGGGAACTGGCGAAATATGCAGTTAACTTGAAAGACTGAATGATGGGTTGATCCAGACCCATTGGATGAGAAATAAGCTCAAGAGTGGGATCCAGAATACAAGCTGGGTATCTGAGAAGAGGCCACAAAAAGGAAAACCACACCTAAACAGGCCAGAAGGGAGCTATGAGGATCCCTGTTCCTCAACAGTGGGCTGCCTTCTGAAGAAACTTGATTATTGGGGGACTGGAGGATATGCGTATAGGATACCCAGGGGACAAGCATACAGAACAGCATCTTTGGATGACAGTTCCTGAAGAGGAACTAAGCCATAACAACCGATGCATTTGGTGACTGAATGGGAAGCAAAGAGGTGACAACACAAAATGCACCAGTCCAAAAACTTTGACCTGCAACACTTGGACTCAAAAACCACTTGTGAAGAAGAAAGTACAGTTGTGTACCTACCATAAATGTAGATGTTCAAGTGTATTCACTGTTGCAGTCATTACTCTTGGGTTATCCTGCTGGCAGGCTACCCACAGTCAGCAAGAATTCCAAAGTCTAGGTCCGGCATTGGTTGCTGTTGCCTCTTCCCTGACGTCAGTGCGCCAGGGGTATAAAAGATGCAGCCGACACCATTTTCTTCATTTTTTCTTGCCCCACATGTCAGGTGCCCCAAATAGGTAGGCTGAAAAATATATCAATAAGAAATGCATACACAAAATTAACATTTCCTTCATCTACAAGCAAATACACCAAAAAGGTTGTATAGGATAGAGAAGTGCAGATAAGTCCCAGCAAGGAGAAGGGGGATGGTGGGTGGGTAACCTGGACTGCAATAGTGAATACACTCGAACATCTACATTTATGGTAGGTATACAACTGTACTATGTTCATCGTGTTTCACTGTTGCAGTCATTACTCCTGGGTTGAATCCCAAAGCTGAGGAAGGGTGGCTGGGCTAAATAGGATTAGGAGTGGCTATGAGGCCCTGAAGAACTGCAGTGGTGAAGCCTGCTCTGGACTTAGAATAGAGAGGCAAGTGGTAGTGCTTTGTAAAGGTGTGCACTGAACTCCAAGTTACAGCCTCTAAGATTTCTTGGGTTGGTACTCCTCTGAGAAAGGCTGCAGAGGTGGTTGCTGCTCTGGTGGAATGAGGCCTAATGCCCTTAGGCACTGATTTGCCATGTTGAGAATAGCAGAAACGGATGCAATGGCCTATCCATTTAGAAATAGTCTGTTTTGAGATAGCCTTTCCTTGTAATCCCGCAGCATATGACACTAAAAGTTGCTCAGTCTTTCTGAAAGCTTTAGTTCTGTCCAAGTAGAAGTGTAACTGCGTGTGTATGTCCAAAGAATGTAGAATTTTCTCACCCTTGTTCTGTGGATTTGGGTAAAAGGTAGGTAAGTGAATGGTTTGATTGAGGGCCACACTGGACATCACCTTAGGCATAAATGTAGGGTTTGTCCTCAGAGAAACCCTGTCTGGATGAAAAATGATGAAAGGTTCCACAGCCATGAGTGCTTGTAACTCCGAAACTCGCCTTGCAGATGTAATGGCTAGGCGTAGAGCTGTTTTCCAGGATAAGAATTTAATATCCGCTGTTGATGCTGGCTCAAAAGGAGGCAGTGTGAGTTTTTCCAAAACAAAAGTGAGGTCCCAGGCCGGAATTGGTGCTCTCCTTGGAGGCCTAATGTTTTTGGCCCCTCTGAGGTACTGCCTTATTAAAGGATGAGAAAAGATAGGTGGTTCCATATTGTAATGTGCAGAAATGGCAGAGGCATGAATCTTAATTGATGAGAAAGAAAGGCCTTTGTTCAGCATCTCAGTCAGGTATTGTAAAATCTGAGGAATGTTTGGTACAGACCTGTCAATGTCTTGTTCCTGGTTCCAAGCACAGAATCTCTTCCATTTTTCTGCATAAGATTTTCTGGTACTGGGCCTCCTGGCCTCCAAGATAACATCCATAACAGCTTTTGAAAGAGGAGTGTTCAGAATGGCTACATCATCCACCATGCTGCCAGATTTAAGGTCCTGAGTTCGCTGTGCAGGATCTGATTGTTTTGTTGGGTCAGCAAGTGAGAAGTTTGAGGCAATATCCATGCTGGACCTTGAGACAAGCTCTTTAGGATTGGGTACCAGTGCTGGCGTGGCCAGTCTGGTGCAATCAGAATCATTTTTGGTTTCTCTTGTCTGACCTTTAGGAGTACTCTGGGAAGGAGAGGTAGTGGGGGAAAAGCATATACTGTTAGATTTTTCCAGCTGAATGATAGGGCATCCACTTTCCATGCTTGCTTGTGATAAATCCTTGTGCAAAATCTCTGCAGTTGACAGTTGTGAGGGGAGGCAAATAGGTCTATGTCTGGGCAACCCCATTTCCGTGTTATCCTGAAGACTTGTGGATCCAGTTTCCATTTGTGGGGATCTATGAGGTTTCTGCTTAGTTCGTCTGCCAGAGTATTTGTTTTTCCTGGCAGGAATTGTGCTTGCAGGTGAACTTGAAAAGCCAATGCTGTGTCCCATAAGGTCATTGCTTGTCTGCAGAAGGGGGTAGGAATGAGTAGCCTACTTGCTTGTTTATGTACCACATGACCGCAGTGTTGTCTGTCTTTATCAGTAATTGTCCTGAATGAAGCAGGTCCTTGAAAGCTGTCAGGGCATTTAGAACAGCTAGCATCTCTTTTTGATTGATATGAAGATGCATCTGGTTTGCAGGCCATGTGCCCTGAATACATTTTCCTGCCATATGGGCCCCCCAGGCATAATCTGATGCATCCGTTTTCAGTGTCTGTCTGGCTGTGGGAAAACTGAATGGCAGACCCTTGTTGTGGTGCAGGCTTCTGCCCACCATCGAAACTCCTGTTGTAGGCAGGGAATGAGTGCAATTACTGTCTCCAGGCTGTGGCAATGCTGAGTCCAAACACTTTTCAGATACCATTGTAGTTTCCTCATATGCAGTCTGGCATATGGAATTAGTAGAATGCAGGATGCCATGAAACCCAAGGCCTGCAGGATTTTCCTTGCAGATAAGTGGGCTTTTGTTGCCAATTCCTTGAAGTAAGTAGTCAGTTGTTTTTGCTTGTCTGGCGTGAGATAATCCATCTGGGCAGTTGTATTTAAGCTTGCACCCAGGAATATTATCTCTTGAGAGGGCACTAGTTTTGATTTCTTTTCGTTTACTGTGTACCCTAGGCCAATTAGTAATCTTTTTACAAACGCCAGATGCTTTAGAAGAGTGCCTTTGTTCTCTGCTTGAATTAGGCAGTCGTCCAAGTAGGGATATATTTGAATTCCTTTTTGTCTGCAAAACGGAATTACTGGTGCCAAGCACCTTTGTAAAGACCTTGGGTGCAGTAGATAAGCCAAAGGGCAGTGCAGAGAATTGGTAATGCATTGAGCCAGCTATGAATCTGAGGTATCTTCTGCAAGATTGTCCGATAGGGACATGCAGGTATGCCTCTTTTAGGTCCAAAGTTACTAGCCAAGCCCTCTTGCCCAGCATGGGCAGTAGCTGCTGAAGAGTCAACATCTTGAATTTTGGAACTTCCAGAAACATATTTAGTATAGACAGGTCCAGAATTGGTCTCCAGGTTTTGTCCTTCCTGGGTACTAGAAAAAGTCTGGAGTAAAATCCTTGCCCCTGCTCTTGTTGTGGTACTTGCTGAATGGCCCTCATGTCCATGAGGGCTGAAATTTGTTTTTGTGCCTCTGTCCATTGATTGTGTGGCAGGTCTGGCATGCCTTTTGACCTTGATAGAGTGTGAAAATGGAACCTGTAGCCTTGGGACACTATGTTCAGAACCCATTTGTCTTGGGTAACCATTTGCCAATTTGATGAAAAAAGTGCTAGTTTTCCCCCCTAAGGTGGCTGTCAAAAGAAAACTGCTTGGAACTGGTAGAGGAAAGTCATTGGGACTGTTTCCTGTAATGCTGTGATTTGTCTTCTCCGCTTTTGGAGGTAGGAGCACCCCATTGTTTAGGCCTGTATGAGCCTTGGGGCTGAGATTTGCCTCTGGGATGCCTGTATCTACCTCTTTGTGGTCTGTCTGAGACTGGAAAGGACCAATTTTTAGAAGGCCAGTTCCTGCTAAACCTGGGTGGCTGTACCTGTAAGAAATCCTTGACTGTCTGCATGTATTTTGCTTTATCCTCCATTTTTTTCAACACCTCTTCTGCTTTAGTACCAAAGTATCATGCTGTAATGGTGCATCTAATAATTTTGCTTTAACATGATCAGGCAGATTCTGTTCCTTTAACCAGGCATGCCTTCTAATAACAGAACCTGTAACAGCGACCCTGCAAGAGGCCTCCAGGGAATCATAACCACATTGCAAAGTATGCTTTCCCACTTGTTCAGTAGCATGCAATAAATCCTGCAATTCCTTGTTCTCTGAACACTCAGTATTTGTCAACACTTTCTGTTTAAGAAGTGACATTAAATATCGCTGATATTTAAGCATATGAAACTGACAATTTAAAGCCCTTACAGCCAGGGTGGCAGAACTGTATACTTTTTCCCCCCATCTGTCTAGAGCCCTAGAATCCCTATCAGAGGGGACAGGGATTTTTGCAGTAGACCCCCTTGGGACCCTGAGAAATAGTTTCTGGGTCAGCAGCGGGGTTTTTATATAGGAATTTATGAGAATCCAGGACCCTGTAGTATCTGTCTGGCTTAGCTGGTGCAGGGGGTAGAGAGTCAGGAGACAGTCCGGACTCTGAAAATATATCATCTGCAATGTCTAGAACAGGTGGAATAGCAAGGGGGTCTATGCTGAGGAAGAAGCAGGAAGTCTCTGAGCCTTTTCTTAGACTCAGAATATTCTTGGCTCTCCCAGTGGAAATGCTCCCTCATAGTATGCAGTGTTTCCCCAAAAGAATAGTCCTCAGGAGGAGAGGCTGAAGGAATGGATTCTTCAGCATCAGAATCCTCATAGGGAAGCATGGAGTAATCCTGTTCAGAAGAGGAATCAGAGGAAATAGATAACTGATCAGAAGAATCATACTCTCTCTTGCCTAGGCCTCTTATCAGGAGGGGGGTGGGAGCCACTGATCAAAGTAATTAGGTCTTCCACCATTTTGAGCATCTGTTTTTTAGGCATGGAAGTCTGAATAGGAGAATGCTGTACTTGTTTCTTTGTCTTTAGAGCTGCTTTAGTCTTTGTCTTTGAAGCTGAAGATGGCTTAATATATAGTTGTGTAGGTCTGAAGACACCCTCAGAAGCCGATGCCTGCTCAGCGGCTCCGGACCCATCTGAGGGATTGATTTCCGAGTGTCCAATACCTTGAGTTTCCAGAGGCCCAGCCGGCTCCACGTGGGAGTCGGTAGCGGGTGCCAGGGGCTGCGAAAATGCCTCACTGAGAACCGGCGAACCGGGAACTGGTCTAGAAGAGGCTTCGTCGTTGGTTTTGGACCTCGGATGCCTATCCTTATCCTTGCGTTTTTTGTAAACTTCGGTTGTCAGCTGTTCCGCCGGTATTATATAATTAAATCTTCGGCCAAAGTAATGAAATGCAAAATCAAACCGACGCTTGATAGTGCGTTGGTTGAATCTAGCACAAAACCGACAACTAGCAACGCTGTGATCAGGGCCTAGGCAAGGAATACAGTAAGAGTGAAAATCCTTATGAGGTATTTGCTTCCCACAAGAAATACAATTGTTAACTTTTTCTGACATCGGTCTGGAGCAAAAAAAAAGTTTCCCCAATGGGGTACTTAGCTTTAATGAAGACTCCGGTTCTGAAATTCAGCTTTGAAAATCTCAGGAGTCGGCCGACCGGCACTTGCGAACTGCTTTTGCTTTGGGCACCACGCAGCAAGAAAGATGGAAGAAAATGGCGTCGGCTGCATCTTTTATACCCCTGGTGCACTGACGTCAGGGAAGAGGCAACAGCAACCGACGCCGGACCTAGACTTTGGAATTCTGTCCGACTGCAGGTAGCCTGCCAGCAGGATAACCCAAGAGTAATGACTGTAACAGTGAAACACGATGAACATCATTATTGTTCAGACCGTCTGCCAGAATGCCGGACCTCCTCAGGATGTCTGTTGCAATCAGAAACCATTGAGATTATCACCCACTGCCAAACCCTCATGGCCTTTCAACACAGAGGATAAGAACATGTTCCCCACATTTGCTCAGATACCAGACAATGGACACATTGTTTCAGACATCCTGGAAGGCCTGCATCGCGAGGAGGACAGCCCTTATCTCAAAACAGTGATACGAGTACTGGCCTCCATGGAAGACCAGAACCCTTGAACCATCCTCACTTCGAAATGCCCTCTGCCCCATTCGTGAATGGAGGCGTCCATGGTGACTGTGGCTGATGGACGGGGAAGAACAAATGGTTTCCTGTTTGTCACCAAAGGTGACTAACTACCACTGAATCTGACTGCAACAAACCTTTCTCAGCCTTGTGGGAAAGTCTGCTGGGTAAGTCACATATAGGACTACTGCACTGCAAGAGTCCATTGCAGAGCACTTATGTGATACATTGCTAAGGGTACCAATGCTATGGAAGCTACCATGGGGTCCAAAAGTTACAGAACAACATGTCTGTTGGTTTTGCATGAGCAAGCAAGGATACTGACTGGGATCGAAGGCCAATTACTCTGGAACGCGGGAGCCTGTCAATTTGGGAAATGGTATCCCAAGTGGCAGCCTATGAATTCCAGTGTCTGGACAAGGTGGAGACGTGACTTTTGATAACTGACAGTTATCTCCAAATGGCCACACAATTAGGGTAAGGTATCCCTGGCTGTGATTAGGGACACTTTCCTGGGGGGGCGGTGAGGAGCCGTTTGGGTATGGGAAGATCTGAAATCCCTGTAGCCAGAGCCAGGATGCCACCACTGCCATTAATTTGTTGGACACCTAAGGGACACTGGTGAGACCGAATGGCAGGTTTCTGAATTAATGATTGCCCCCCCCAGCCAGAAGCACAGGAAACTCCTGGATCGTCTATCTTGATAGGATGGTAGGCATCCTGGAGGTGTATTGAGCACATCCTACTCTCCCTCCTCAGCAGAAGTAGATTGTACTGCACTGACCATATGGAATTTGGTCTGTTTTACAAAAGGGATTCAATTTGCTCAAATTCAAAACAGCCTGAGGTCTTTGTTCTTCTTTTGGTAACAAATAAAACATGAGTTCACTTCACTACCCCATGTCCCAAGTGTTCTCTCTATCTAGCTGCTTCACTCTACAAAAAGTGAAACAAGCACATGTAAGTCTTGACTGCTGCTACTGATGCAAAAGTTATCATATCCCACTATCTAAAGAACTTGCACAGCTGAATTTCATCTGCAGTTGGCAAAAGTTCTTAAGAAACAAATACATTGAGTTAAATCTATGTAAGGCAATTTCCAGGACCTGTTAAGTCTAGTGTGTATTATTTTTGTAGTGCTGAATCTGTTGGAAGGATATCCCCACCCTCACTTACTCACCCACACTCACAGGCCTTTTACTCACCCATACTCACAAGCCTTTTACTACTGAAGGTGAAGCTTCATTAACACTTCAGCATATTTCACTCTTATTGGTGTAATAGATCCTTGGAACGACACTGAAAAGCCCATAACTATAAAATTAGATGCTGTGACTCAAGTCAAGTATTTAGAGTTCAGAAACCTTATCTCTGTATCCATGAACATTCTATCTCGCTGGTTTATTTAGGGTGGTAAACCATCTTGGGGGGGGGTCTTCTCACTCCGTTCCCCTGCCCTTCCCCCATATCCCACCCTCCCCCAGCCCCTCTACTCTTATCCTAAGCAACCCACTCCCTCTCATTCCTGTGATCCAATTAAATACTTTACCTTGTCCACACCCACATTTCATGCACACCTTACCTTCTCTTATTTAGCCAAACTTATCTGCTCTTCCTTACATCCATCACCTTGAATTATCATGCCATCTACTATAATTCTTTGTATCTTACCCTACTTTGTCATCACAATACAACCACCACCTCAAACTATCTTACATTAAAACTCCAGGCTTACCACTTTCTCTTCTACTATACATACAAACTGACAGTGCATCAATATTTTACTACTAACCAATCACGTTTCCCCACTGTCCTTATCACAAACTACAAGGCAAAACACCTAACCACAATATCAAAGCCCACTCTGAAGTCAAAACATTTCCAACCTTACCTTCAGCTGCACACATATTGCATAACATAATCTCTATTTACACCTGATATTACATTCAAACATACAAATTCCACTTTTACTATTTTTAAACCCACTATCACAGTTGAAGTGCTCCTCCTAACTTGCCTAGCCTCTTTACTCTTAATTATCAACCTCGCTACAGCTATATCTTTGCATACCCCCACACAGCAATACACATCAACAACCTCCTCCAACCCTTTCCCCAATAAACAACACAGCTTCTCATGTATCTCCTCCCAGCTTTTCCCTATACCCGCCCATATTATTCAAGCCACAAACTGGCCTCCTCACCTCCTATGAAACCACACTTGATATCAGTACCATCACCTAGGAATAAAAAACACTTCCCATGGTGCGCATTCCTTATTACCTATCTACTCAAATGTGGAGACATGCATCCTAATCCTGGCCCACCCTCTAACCCTAACCACAAGAGTAATCCCAAAGATTTAAACATACTTACTCTGAACCTTAGAAGTATATGTAATAAAATAGCCCTACTGCATGCCTGTATTGATCAAAATAAACCTGACATACTACCCCTTACCGAAACATGGCTACACCCCAATGTAAAAGACTGAGAAATAATACCTCCAAACTTTGCAATAACCAGAAGAGATAGATCTTAAAAAAAAAAAAGTGGGGGGAGCACTTCTATTTCCCTCTACGCTCAACATCACAACCTACACCAGTAACATACCCATCTTTCCATTGCTGAGGTACTAATCACTTTTTTGAACCTCAACATATCAAAAAGAATTTGCGTAACAGTAATATATATCCCACCAGGTAACACTGTACCAGTGTTGGAAAATATTTTATCCTGGACATCCCAAACAATAAACCTTGAAACAATAATCTTAGGAAACGTAAATATAGACTGGCAAACCATAGCTTCCAACTCCCTCACAAATAGTATAAATCTGTTTTTCTCAGCTTATCAATCCTCCAAGATACAACAAAGATCTCACCTGCCGATCCATCCTAGATTGGATCCTAGTATCCCACCCTGCCAATTACTTCTCTTCTAGTACACTGTCCTGCTCCTTGAGCGATCATCTACCAGTTTATTCCCTTAGAGCAAACTCCCAACAACTAAGAGTACATAGTACAAAATCAGTTAGGATCTCAACTAATTTTTGTCAGCATAAGTTCAACAATCTCCTACAGGAAATAGGCTGGACACTCCTTAAACTATCCCTTAATGATGCTGTACTATACTTTAATAACACCTTCCTTCACATACTTAATACACTAGCTCCCATTCATATGAAAAGAATCAAAAAGAACTCGGCACCCACCATGGCTCTCTAAGGAATGTAAACACCTGATGAAGCAAAAAGACCTTAGCCTGGTCAGTCTGGAAACAAAATAAAAATGAACAAAATCATGCTAATTTCAAAACACTACATAACAAAGTAACAAAACTAATCAACAGAGATAAGAAGTCATATTATTCCTAGCTTCAACTCCAGCATAAAATCAACCCTAGTAAATTTTGGCACTCCATATCTTCTCTACTTAATCCTGGAAGAAATGGAGAGCATACCCTATCACCTGATACCCCTCCATCACACTTAGCCGAAAACTTTAACAAGCACTTCATAAAATCAATTTCAGACCTAACACCCCTAATGCTGAACCCCCCCACCCTTCAACCTATTCAGACACCAACTCCAGACCACCAACTACTTCTAACCCTGTCATTATTAATCCCCCTACTCAACAAAATGTCACACAAATCCCATTCTCATTTCAGCCCATACCCACTGACACCATTAAGAAACTGCTACAAAATCTAAAACCTTGCTCTAGCTCAGCTGACAATCTCCCACCATACTACTTCAGACTGTGCTAACTCAGTCGCCTACCCAATCAGTATCCTTATAAATAGGTCTTTATCTGAATCAGATGTACCTACCATATGGAAGCAATCTCACATCTCCCCCATCCACGAAGGAGGCAACTCTTTTGATCTACCCAATTTCCATCCTATATCCATATTGTCACTCAGATCCAAAATTCTTGAGAGAGGTATCCATCAGCAGGTAATGCAATATCTATTGCAAAAGAATCTTTTAACCAAAACCCAACATGGCTTCCAACCTAGCCACAGCAAAGCTACATCCCTATTATCTTTTACAGACACTGTGAACAAGACCAGAGATGTAGGATGCTATACAACCTCAGTATTCCTAGATCTTTCCAAGGCCTTTGAGACAGTGTCTCACCCCTTACATTTGAACACACTGCTTAACTTAGGCTTCTCACATAACACAGTAAAATGGTTTCAGAGCTACCTCAGCATGGTAAACAAGCAGTGCAATGGTCCAATTAACTCTCACCCTTTCTCCATAACCCTACTGGAGTCCCTCAAAGCTCCATCTTAGGACCCATGTTGTTGTTTGTCTTTCGGCTTTTTCCCGGTAAGGGGTCGCTACAACGGAACTCCGGTCCGCTAATGATTGGCAGTAGATTTTAATGAAACGCTGAGGTGCCAGCTCGACTCCCAATCTTCAATGAAGGCATGCCCATTTATGTACACGTGTCTTTCGAACGCTACCCAACAGTGGGGAGGACATGCAGACTCCACACAGAAGGCACTCCCAAGCCAAAACGAGAATCGAACGGGAGAACCTCTTGCTGTGAGGTAACAACACTACCGCCGTACCACCGCGGCTTAAGACCCATACACTTCAATATTTTCACAGACAACTTTCGCACTGCCTCTCACCCTAGGACCCTGATTCAATATGCGGATGATTCCACCATAACCTGCACTGCTCAGTCACTACCAGAACTACTTTCAAAAACTCAACAGTCCTTTACTGCAGTCGAATACTGGCTAAGAAATGCCCAACTTTTTTCTTAATCCAAAGACAAAACAGTACTCTTTCATCCCCAAAACACCTCCTCTGTCACTGATCATTTCAACATCCTTGCATCTGACAACTCTGTCATAGAAATAGTACAGCAAAATATAAAGAAAACTCATCAAAAACTGGGACTCCTATATAAAAACAAACATTTCTTTACTGTAGCAACCAAAACTAGCCTTGCAAAAAGATTTTTACTTCCCTCCCTTCTTTATGGTGCCCCTATATTAACTAAACTTACAAACGTCTACCCTAAGCAAGATGGAACAGTGCTACAACAAAGTTTGCCACAAACTCTTAAATATCACACACACACACCACTGCAAACCACTCCTAGTATTAAACTGGCTTGAACTCCCCAACCAACTTGCCTTTATTCAACTATCCACCTTGCACAACCTTATTTTCAAGCCTACTGCTGTCCTGCACTAGCCAATCTAGTCACACTTTGCACACCAAATCGATCCCTATGATCAGAAGACAAAAATCTCTTAGTTATCTCAAAACCCACAAGAAAACCAGGTCACTCTCTCTATTCATACTCTGTCTCTGTACTTTGGAATTCACTACCTCTAGCTACCAGGTCTATGCCTGGCCTAACCCATTTCAAAGCCTGTTTAAAAAATCATCTCAAGCATAAAGCCTGCCTAATGCTCATGTCTTCCTCTTCTTCCACACTAGCCTCATTGTCCTCTTCTGTCACATTTCAATCCCTGACAGACTGCAAGATCCTAAGGCTCTTCTAACTCCTCCTCTGTTTCTATACCATATCTTTAAGCTACTGCTCAGGCTTTATTGCCTTTATTCTTCTTAACTCTCTCACTATCTATCTGCATCACTAACTTTCTGGCTGCTATTTCCCTAACTAAAACTAACATTCTATTTTCCATGTACTACAAAAGTCAATGTCACACACTGCACTACCTATGCACTATTTTTTTGGACACTATCTACATCATGTATGGTGAGAGTGACCATTATTGTCTGTAATGCTTTAACTCTATACAATTGTCTAAACATGTAGTAATATATTGTAACATCTTGTAACATAGTTTCTTCTTTCAACTTATTTTAGTATAGTATTTCTAATGTAATTTGTATTGTATTGGATTATAATGTATTTGTATTGTACTGTATGTGGAGCTTTTCAGCCTGGGCCTCTGCTGAAAATGGGTTCTGTAGACCCAGTCAGACCACCCCAGTAAATAAATAACAAATAAATAAAAAAATGAGTTAACCTTCGGTCCTCACTGGTCTGGTGGGACCTCGTGGATGACTCGATTTGCCATCTGCTTCTGAATCGCTACCACTGCCTGCAGTCTCTGATGAGGTGGAACATTTGGGAATCATCTGTGACTGAAATTTGGTATTTCTAAAAATGGAATGGTATAGCCTCTGGATATGACTCAACACTCAAGCATCTGAAGCTTCCAGGTGAACAGCCAAGTGACCCCCAACTACCTTCACAGTAGGATAGCTGGGCAACACCTCAGAATCGCTGAAAAGGCCCTCCAGAGAAAGCTCCGTGAAAGTGCTGATTCTGCGGACTGCCCCTGCCCTGTTATGGTTTGTCCCCTGCTGCGGGGAAAATCCTTAGAAGGAGCATCCTGGAAACACTGTTGCAACTTTGTAATGAAGACAGGTCTGTCTCGCTTGTGTGATTCCATGAGAAGGTTCCACTGAGGTGCAGCAAAACACTGTGATGGCTGACAGCATCTTCCCGTCTTGCTCGCTCAAAGTAAGAGTGTCTTTAATCTTCAGCCCAATAAAAGAGGAGTCACTGAAATGGCTTTAATAAAAGGATGCCATGAAGCAGTCCATGGAATTGCACAACCACACCTAAGCATGGTGACGCACAGCAATGCCATTTGCTCGGGACACTCCATCAGCAATCAATTTAAACAGTGGATGACCAAGTCTCCAGAGTCCTCTGAACCTCTGGAGGCTGCTGTGTCTTAACATTCCTAGACACAGCCACTAGACCAGGCTGAAACTTTTGCAGGTGGGAAAGGTAGCTGAGTGGCCTTAAAGCAAGGCATAAGAGTGTTTCACCTAGCTGGTCCAAAGGGGGATGGACCAAGGAACTCGCCCCGAGATGTCCTTCTTTGTGGCTGCCACCAACATTATCACATCCAAGGCCAGACCCTTACTCCAGTGAGGCTGATCCTTGGGTGGGGCAATAATTTTGTCAAGCTTCATGGGGATTGGCCCCACTGTATCAGGTTGCTTCCATGCCCTCCAAGACACCAGCCAGATTTATGAGCACATCTGGGGGGAGAAGCACCCAGGTCATGGGTGGGCCCACACTGAAGGCCTCCAAAAATACTGCCTCCTCCAGAGAAGGGGCTGCTGTGGTCCAGTCCCTGCACTAGCGAAGAAGCTCCAAAGGATTGCCAAATGAGGGGACACCTTTCCTTCTTCAAGGTTAGTATCCTTGTATGTGACTCCTTGCACTGCCTCTTTCTGGACACTCTGGAGAAATGGAGGGATGGGGAAGAGGTAGGGAACCCAGCAAGGGGAGCAGACTGAAGGCCAACCAACATGGGCTGTCCCACAGCAGGCTCATGACTGATCACAGGCACAGATGGAAAGGGGGAGGGGACACCAGCTGTGGAAGACAAATCCATCTCCTTAGCAGAGAACATCCTCACCACGGTGTCAAAGTCAGATGCAGAAGCTGTTCATTTGGAACTGAAAGTCCCAAGATCTCAAGAAACCCGATATGTGGCAGAACCCAGGGAAGATGCACCCTGCCATGAAGACCAAAGGTGAGCTGTTGAGAGCAGATCCCATGAGTGGGAAGGATAACCCTGAAGCCGACATAGTCTAACCTGACCTGGAGGAATCTGCCTTAACATAATGGCTCAGAGGTCCACTAAGCTCCAATGCAGCCAGAGTCAAGGAAACCAAGGTGGGAGTTCAGAGCCAAATGCAGCCATGATGTCAGACACGACCATAAGGGTGGAAATAGCCAGGTTCAAAGACCTCAAATCCATGGTGGGGCCAGTGGAAGGAAACCCGGGTGATGAAGCCCTGGTTCCAGTGAAGTATCACAGACACAAAGGAATGAGGCCTAACTGCAGCTGTGCTTGCAAAAGGGACTTCCATCAGTTGCTACAGATCCAAAGCTTTGAAACTGCCCACCAACTGTGATAACCAAGTGGATTAAGTCACCAATGGAGGCTTAGAGGTTCATTTAAGTGAACAAGGACTCTCCAGTTGAAGCTGAGGCGGACTCAGACCTGGGGTAGGAAGGAAGAAGGCTCTGACAAAACCTCTGGCACAGTGGAGGGGTGGCGGAGAAGAGAGAAGATACCTGACCTAAAAGAGCCACTTTTACCAATAAGGGACTGGGTACACTGGGAGCCAGAGGGGGAGCCTTAATTGAAGTCAGCACCAAAGAAGATTGGCTCTGAGGTGTCATAGCTGATGCTGGTGCCAGGGCAGCTGTAAAACTAGAAGTTCTCAGTACCTTTTGGTCCAGTGGGCCAGAAGAGGGACCAAGTAAAGAAACACACATAGACCTCTTATGGTAGCCATTTGAAGACTTGTTGATTCTTAACCAAACTGTCCTTCAGAGCAGAAGGGGAGGTACTGGCCAGCAAGCCCTTCAAAACAAACTTCGCCCTCCTCTTATTGACATCCCTGGAAGCAAAGCCCTCATAGATGACACATGAAGATTCCATGTGGGCAACCCCCTAACAATAAGTGTCTTTATTGTGTGCATCTTGTGAGGGGAGCATGTGTTCACAAGAAACACATTTCTTAAAACCCTTCAGATCCATAACTGCAAACATTACTGAAAACATAGACCTCCACAGGGAGAAACAACATTAAACTTATACTATACTAAACTATCTAGAAGAAAAAAATTAACACTATACAATCTACTTATTAGAAAATATAAAACAAGAGAAAAAGCACACGCTAAGGCAGGAAAAGCCAGTTGCTAACTACACACACACACACACACACACACAATGACCCTAAAACTATTTAAGACCCTAACCTAACACTATACTAGATTACCCTAATACAGCTCTAATGGGTAGGGGCAGATAGGGCAACAGCCAGCAAGAAAAAAAGATGCACCAAAAACAGAGCCACAATCGAGCGAACTGCTATCTGGGTACGGCAGCAAACTTGATCTGAGGTATCCTCTAGAGAGCAGGGGATTATGGGTAGGGGAGGCACAGCCCAGTGAGTTGAAGTCTTGTATATCTGGCGAGCACCAGTTCAGAGTTGGATCTGATCATAACCCATAGGTTGAAACCAGACAGAGAAGACAACATCGGATCATTAAGCTAAAATCTCTTACAGCACATCCATCCAAAGATCTCCAATGCTTTGGCTTTCTGTAAGAATCTGGGGATCAGAGGGGTTGCTGGAAAGGCATAAAGGAGACCCGAGGGCCAATCGTGTACGAGCAAATCCCTTGGGCTGTCCCCCGGTGGAGGGTACAGGGCAAAGTAGCTTCTGCATTTGGCATTCATCGGGGATGCAAAAAGGTCGCAGCAAGGCTGGCCCCACCTGCGGAATATCATCTCCACCACTTGTTCTTTGAGGGACCACTCGTGAGGCAACAGAATGGCTCTGCTCAGTTTGTCCGCTATCACGTTGGATGACCCCCTGGATGTGCATTGCTATCAGAAAGCGCCCGGTGGATACAGCCCACTGCCAAATTCTCAGGGTCTCTCGGCATAAAAGGTAAGACTTGGTTCCCCCTTGTTTGTTGATGTACTAGACTACTGACATGTTGTTGGTCTGTATTGCAATCATCTCTCGAGGTAGAGAGTCGTGAAAGTGTTGCAACACTAGAAACACTGCTCTCAACTCTAGGACATTGATGTGCAAATGGGATTCCATCTCTAACCAAGTGCCTTGGACAGTTCTTCCCTGAAACAGCCACCCCCACCCTATAAGGGAAGCATCCGTGGTCACCGTGGCTGTGGGAGGGGGAAGTACAAATGGGCGACCTACAGTTACCTGGTGGCAGTTCAACCACCAAAGAAGGTCCTTTTTGCAAGCATTTGTCAGTAGAAGCTTGTGTGACATTGGAAGCTGTTGATAAGACCACTGTGTGAAGAGTAACCATTGGAGTATCCTCATGTGCATTCGTCCCAGAGGAACCGCTATGAGTGTCGCTGCCATGGTGCCTAACAGCTTCAGAACCTGGAATGCAGGAACTCTTCTTTCCATTAACAAGTGGGACACTTGACTTTGTAGAGAGATTACTCTTGCTTGAGGAAATCTGACCAAGGCGGTGGTGGTGGCTAGATCTGCTCCTATAAAGGAAATATGCTGCAATGGCAATCAAGCAGATTTTTCGAAATTTATGGTTATGCCTAGCTGGGAACACAGGTTGATCGTGTAATCTCTGGAACGAATCAGTTGATGCCTGGTGGTGGCGGCGAGGAGCCAGTCATCCAGATATAGAAAAATGCAGAATCCTAAACATCTCAGGTGAGCCATGACCACTGCCACGCATTTGGTGAACACTCTGGCGGCTGGGGTGAAACCAAAGGGCAGCACTCGGAATTGGTAGTGATTGGCCCCCAGCCGGAAACACAAGTGATCTCTGGATGGTCTGGCCATTTTGATGTGGTAGTACACATCCTTGAGATCTATAGAGCACATCCAATCATCCATTTCTAGAAACGGTAGTATCGACTGAAGCGTGGCCATCCAGAACCTTTTCTTTTTGACAAAGGTGTTGAGCTTGCTGAGGTCTAAGATGGGCCTCCAGTCCCCCATTTTCTTTGGAACTAAAAAGAACCTGGAGTAAGTTCCGGATCCTATCTGGTCCGTCAGGACTGGCTGGATGACTTTTTTTTCTAGCAGCTTGTAAATTTCTAGGGCTGCTTGATCCCACAGACTGGGTAGAACATCTGGGATTCTTGTACGAATAGAAGGGGATTCTGAAAAGGGAATGATGTATCCTCTGGTAACTATGCTTTTTACCCAAGAATCTGATGTAATTCCTAGCCAGGCATCTGGGTATAAAGCCAAGTGACCCTCGACTGTCTCCAGAGCAGAACAGTCGGGTCTCCTCTCAGGAGCGCTGCTAGGGCTTGCCAAAAAACTGCTCACTGTCACCTTGGTTTTGCAGACCTCCCTCTGCCGCCTGAGCGGCGTCTACCATTATACCCCTCCTCTGCCCCTGGAGAGGGGTTCACTACGTGTGTTTTGAAAGCTCCTCTGGGTTTCTGGAACCACATTTTTCCACCTTTCTGCCCTTTGGGGTATTGTCTAGTAGGGGTGGAAAAATGGACTCCTACGGCAGAGAGAGTCTTTCCCTCCTGCTCACACCTAGTGAGAGTCTCCTTGACTTTGGGCCCAAACAAGGAAGAGCCGCCGAATGGGGTGTTGACAAAGGAAGACTTGAAGGCTTCAGCAAAGGAGCATAAGCGCATTCAGGATGGTCTCCGCAGAGCTATCGCTGAACCTGCTGCCTGGCTCGATCCATCAGCTGCATAAGAAATGAGCCGCATGGACAAGTTCACAATAGAATTTAGGATGTTAAGTTGTGCCGTCGCCTTCTTAGAGACAGTATCAGCTGTGTTGCCCTGTAGAGTACCTCCAAGCTCTTTGAGGAGATCTTGTTGAAGACGGGTAAAATGGGTTAAGTAGTTAAGCGATCTCATTGCAAATGTCGCAGAACTAAAGATGCGTTTCCCGTATCTGTCCATCGTCCTAGAGTCTCAGTTAGGAGGATGGATAGAAGAAGAGATTTCTGACATCTCTTTCTTGGTGGCCGCTGCCAACACCATGGCATCAACAGGAACTCCCTTAGTAAGAAAGTGCCCGTCTTGGAGGGAGGTGATAAATTTGTTGGGTCTCCGAGGCTCCGGTTCCATGGAATCAGGAGACTCCCATGCCCTTCGAGTGACCAAATCTATTAATTCATCAAAGGGCGGAGAAACCCAGGAGGTGGAAGATTAAAACCCAAAGGCCTTCAGCAGCACCGACTCATCCTCAGCAGGTGTAACGGACTGCCAGTCGCCCCTCTGCCTTAGTATTTCCAATATGTCTACAAACGAGACATCCTCCGAGGGGGACCATGGGGACCCTTCTGATTCCTCTAAGTCAGTGTGTGATGTTAAGGATTCCTGAGGGGAATCCAAATGCCTCCTCTTGCACACTCTCTTCCTAGGGGCCTCATTCAGTGGGGGCATCTGGTGAAGTCTCCGTAGAGCAGGGGTCACCCGATGGGGTCAACAGAGTCTCTGGGTCTCAACGCTTGGTAGGAACCTGTGATGTAGAGACAGAACACAGCCCTTTAGGGGAGGAAGAGGAAAGATCCGAAGAGGTAAAGGTCTTTGCAGACATGACCCTCCTCATGACATCGAAGGCACCGGTGTCTCAGCCCAAGAACTCCGCCGGTTCCAAGGAAGATGGCAACCTCCATGGGGCCGAGGCCATGGACTCCAAATCAGAGGAAGGAGCCGAGCTCATCTGCGCTGAAGCCCTGAGACGGAGAGTCAGAACCGAAGCATCGGTTCGACCCCCTTCCCCGGAACCAACGAGAGAGTTTCGGCTCCGAGATTCTTCAATCGAAACTGAAGAAATCAAGGTAGATGGAGCCAAGGGCACTGGAACAGGCCTCTACTCCGAGGGTTCCACAACTATCAGATCTTTTCTTTCTGGCTCCAAAGGCTCGATTAGCCTTGGAGGAGGAGAAGAACTCATAACAGGGAGGGTCGCTGGCTTCGAAGTCAACTGAGACGAAGCTGAAAGCAATTTGGCCAGAGCCAGGTTCTCTAACAGCCTCTGCACCACACGGCCCACATCGATGTCTGAAAGGGTCCTGGAAGAACGGGTTGAAAGAGCCGAAGAAGCCACCGACCTAAGGATTGGAGACTTCAACACTTCCGACACCGGTTCCAACACTGGGATTTGGCTCCGAGATAGGAGTTCAGTGCATGGCTCTGAAGACTGAGGAGCCGGTGACCGAGTCTTCCCAGAGGTGCTCCAAGGACACCTTTGAAGACTTCAACCCCTTCGAGGACTTGGAGGTCTGGTCAGTTTTGTCCAATGCTTCCTGAAAGTCTGGCTTTAACAGCCCTCTATCCACCAACTTCCTTCGCCTTTCTAACATAACCCTGCCGCTGAAGGAGTGGCAGACAGAGCAATCCTCTTGTAAATGTACCGGCCCCAAGCAATACACACAAAAAACAGGATTATCGGTAATGGACATTTTCTGCCCACAGTTACACCTCTTAAACCCCGACTTCTGTTTTTCAGACATGACAGAATCAAACACAAATTATCAGATCCCTGATAAGATATACCTAAATAACAGAATTATCAAGAAAGTTCAAATCCCTGAACAACAATCTAATAATATTAAGTATTTTATATATATCGAGAAAAATATCAATGGCAAGCTGAACAACAAATCTAACTGTGCACACTATGTGACAAACCAGAAAGGCTCATCCACACTCTGCTACACTTTGCTGTGAAGGAAAGGTTAGCTTGCTTTTATTTTTTGTATGACTTTATTGCCTTTCTATATTTTGAATACTGTGGTTTGTTTTCTTTATTTTGTGTTTTACTTGCATTCTGCTTTAACAGCATATTAAAACTTCAAAAGAGACCACAGCTGTCTCTCTTCGGAGTCAGCCAGAATTTTCCCGCCCTCCCACCCAGTTACAGTTGTCTTGTTAAATACCACTGTCTTTCTAGTTGCCTGCCTCTTATGTTAATCTGATCATATATCTCATTTCCTCTCTACTTTCACTGGCTTATGTGAGTAATCACAAAATCATCATTTTTTGAAATCCCTCCCCTTCAACTATTTAAATTTATTGGCCATCCTACTGTATTCCATAGTACCAGAAAACAAAAGTGACCACCCCTTTCAACCCATCTTGCTGTTTTAAAAATAGTAACTCTCCACTAAACCTTAACTTTTTAAACAGGTAAAACTTAAATTACCTACTTTCACATCTAACTTCTCTAGTGCACACTGCAGTGTGCAATTTTTTTCATCTTACCTTTAAGCATCCCTGTGACTAGCACTTTCTCCAATACCTGCTGGAAAGCACTAGGAAGCCTTAAACTGATACAAGCACTCAACTCTCCTTGTTAATGAGGAGCCTATAATTGCAAAGTATCTTGCTAAGTAAGGGAAAACAGCTCCTGTACTTTACAGAAAAAAAAAAAGCACCAAACCAGGCATGTCCAAGGGTCAGCTTCCGGTGATTTCTAATGTCCACCTGGTGAATCTGGGCATACTGGGGCAATGCAGCAATTGCCTCATGTACACAGACAACCCTCTCTTCCTACCACCCAACACTACAACCTGTAAGAGATGCACTTACATAGGCAAAATGGAAGCAAAGGTCTCTCCACCCAAGATCGTGCTAGACAGTCAAGAGGAGAAGGTTAACACCCACACTACACCTCAAGCAACACATAGCCCTTCTAAACCCACACCACCAACACCCACATATAGCAACACTAAATCCACATATGCAGAGGCCCTTAACTGTAACCTGCCCAAGCACCAAGGACCTCTGAAGCTGAAACGCAAACAAACACCAATCACAACCAAAGTGTCACATAGTTCACAACACCAGTGTGCCACCCAGCAACAGCCCCTAAGGCAAGTCAATGCACCTAACACTTTAGTCATAGGTGACTCTATAGTCCGGCACACTGATGTCCCTCTCACCAGGTTGAACAAGGAGAAAATTACAGTCAGCTGCCTGTTGGGTGCCAGGATCCGCCACATAACGCAAGCACTCAAGTCACTCCACAACAAGTACAGATATGAGTCTGTCATTGTCCATGTTGGAGTGAATGACTTGAGACGTACCTCCCTGGACTACATGAAAAGAGACATGGAAAAGCTCTCAGATCATGTGGCCCAGGCAGGTATGACCCTAGCCCTGAGTAGCATCCTGCCTTCGCCCAGAATGATACCACAATATAAGGACAAAATGATTGACTTCAACAATTGGCTAAGCTTCTGGTGTCATTCAAAGTGGATCCAGTATCTGTCTTCCTGGGACGACATGACTGACCGACCATGATGTTTTGCCAGAGATGGTCTACACCTGTCGCCCCTGGGATTCAGGTTACTGGCTAATGCTCTTGCCACCTCTACAGTGCCTTTTTTAGGCAAAGTTCAAAGGACAAAACTACCACCGTAACAGGTATAAGCACGCAAAATCTGAAGGTAACGAAGTCTAAACCTCAAAATGCACTCTCTCGAGGCACTCCTAAAAATGGAGAATATCGATATCTGTGCAGTAACTGAGACCTGGTTCAAGGCTCCAGACAGCACCTCTGCAATACCAGGCTACAACTCTTACCACACTTTTCGGCCACCAAACCAGGACTGAAACACTAAAGGTGGAGGAGTGTCAATATTCACCAAGGATATTCACACCACCAGGCTAGTTGCTCAACACAATGCATCTGAAATTCTCCAGGTGCAACTAACACTAGGTAAGACTGCAATCCAAATTGTAGCTTGCTACAGATCCCCCACCATACCCCAAGATTCTCACTATACCTTTCTAAACATACTGGAAAATATTAAGATAGAATCAAACACCCTAATACTGGGTGATTTTAACTACCCTGCCATTAACTGGGAAAACTACTCATGTACCAAAACCTTTGCCCAACGGTTCTTGGAATTCATAAATTCCAATGCCCTGGATCAACTAATCCATACTCCCACCAGGGGCTCCAATATCCTAGACCTGGTCATTACCAACATGAGAAATCGATGCTCCACACCTATGGTCACCCCCTCGTTAGTCAGGTCTGACCTTAAGCTAATCACCCTTAACATCCACATCCCACCCCTTCCCCCCAGTAAGGAAACCTCCATAAAAAACTTCTCCAAAGCCAACTTCATGCTACTCAAGTCAGAAGTGACAAACATCATGACACCCATGCAGACGGGAACTGAAAGTTCAACTGCTGAATCCTACACTAAGGCACTGTACGAGCACATCCACTCATGCATGAATCGTGCCATCCCAAATAGAACCAAGATGCTCTCATCCAAAAAAAGGAAGTCAATCTGGTGGTCCCCTGCCATAATCAAACTTTACAACAAAAGGAAGAAACTGTTGCAGAAAAGAGAAAAATCCCAGGATGCAACAAACTCCCTTACTAGCCTCAGTAAGAAACTGAGATCCCTCATAAAATCCTCCAAAGCTAGTTACGAAAATAAAATTGCCAAAGACAACCACAAGGCATTCTATAACTATGTCAAGAATCTAAATGGCAATGCTCAGATCTGCTCTGAGCTAAAACAGAATGGCATTAAATACACTGATCCCAAGGATATTGCCAATATCCTGGCAGATCGATTCAGCGCCAACTTCACCCCCCTCTCACCCCCTAAATGGCCCATCTCAATACCGGAAGATTGCCAAATTCTGGTAATAACGGCCACACAGGTAAAAAAACACACTCTCCAAAGCTAAGAATACAGCATCCATGGGACCAGATGACATCCCGGGCTATGTACTACATGAACTACAATATGAACTGGCACCTCACCTAAGTTTCGTGCCCACTGAGTGGCTCAGAGCTACAGTTATCCCACTCCACAAGGGGGGATCCACCTTGGATCCCGGAAACTACTGTCCCATCAGTCTGACAAGCCTTATCTGCAAGGCCATGGAGCGTATTATCATGGAACTTATAAACAAAGACATTGGCAACCTTCAAACACTGGACTCCACCCAGTTTGGGTTCGTGAAGGGCCGATCTTGTCTCCTGAACCTGATTGACTTCTTCGAATCAGTCTCCACAGCCATGGACAAGGGTAAGGTGGTCCACACAGCCTATCTAGACCTTGCCAAGGCCTTTGACACCATCCCCCACTCTGGAATCATAGATAAACTTACTAAGCTGGGCATTAATCCCTATGTCACCCAATGGGTTGCTAACTGGCTTACTGATAGAACCCACACTGTAAAAGTAGCCAGCTACAAATCCAGCTCCAGACAAGTGACAAGTGGAGTACCTCAGGGTTCAGTCCTGGGACAGCACTTGTTTGGCATCTACTTCTCTGAAGTACAGGCCAACAATAAGGGACTCTGGCTAACAAAGTTCACAGATGACTGCAAACTGGGAGCCATTATTGAATCCCCAAATGATGTGGATACTCTACAAAAGAAACAGATGCTTGGTGCCAGAGCCAGGGGCTCAAGCTCAATGCCAAGAAATGTATAGTTATCCCCTTTGGGAAAAAACATGTATCTGTGAATTACCATATAGGTGGCAGTATACTAAACACCGAAAGTGTGATAAGAGACTTAGGGACACAGGTGGACAGTGGTTTCACCTTCGATAACCACATCGCCACAACAGTCAGGAAATCCTTCTATGTGGCACACCTCATCACTAAGCGCTTTTCAGCCAGAAAAAAGGAGGTCATTGTCCCACTGCACTCATCCTTCATTAGACCCATTATAGAATACAACGCCCCATTTGGTATGTACCTCTCAAAACATCTGCAACAACTGGAAAGGCCGCAGAATTACCTCACTAAAAGAATCACAGGCATAAAGCAAATGCCCTACGCTGACCACCTTAAAAAATTCCAGCTATACTCTGTCGCATATCGTCTACTCAGAGGTGATCTCTGCTTAACATACAAGGCCATGTCAAACCAGAGCTGTTGGACATGCTACACAATCCCAATCCCTCAGAGCCACACGCTCCAGGGATCTAAACCTTGTCATCACAATAAACAAAACATGCTGGAGGGATAGGTTCCTGACCCACAGACTCCCCAGACTCTGGAATAGATTGCCCATACATGTCAAGCAGAGTGCCTCTTTGGCCCTCTTGAAAAGGAACCTTGACGATTGGATGGGAGAAAGGAAATTCACCCCGGGGATCACGTCAGTCACCCTGTTAGACAGGGGTCCAGGGAAGTAAATATTGTGGGAAGAAATAGCCAGGGAATTGTTATGGCTAGGCTTGTATAAGCCCTAGGGCTGATAGCCTAGTACCAACCTATGAACAACAAGGGGATAGGGAAACAACCTGACAGAGCCCTGTCAAGTAAAACACCAACTAAAGAAAGGCCAAAAGCCTAAGAGCAACCGCTCCAACAATATAAACACTGCAGTTAACTCACTGAAATGCAACAAATATCTGTGATATGTCTAAATAACCTATATCAGCTCCCTGATAAATTATATCAATAGAAAAAAATTGTCCAAAGACAGGAAATAAAGATTACTGGCCCGAGCTTCTCTGAAGATCGTGCGATCCGTTGCAGTGGCAAACTAGATCTGGGGTTGGTAGGAGAGCATCATGGGATAGGGACTGCGCCTCTAGCTACTCAAGGATCTTGAGCTTGGAAAGTGGCCGACTCAGAGCCGATAGATCGGCTCTGTACCCATGTATAAGAACAAACAGCGAGATTGAACAACTTCACATTCATTGTTTCCAGGTCCTGAGAATGTTGACACCATAGACCTTTTAGATAACATTGAATTTCCTCATATGCAGTCTTGCATATGGAATTAACAGAATTCAATAGGCCATGACCCCAGGGCTTGTAGGATTTTCCTTGCAGATAGCTGGGTTTTTGTGGCCAGTAGATTGAAGTAGGTTGTCAAATTAACTTGTTTCTCTGGAGTGAGGAATGCCATCTGGCAAGTTGTGCTCAAGCTTGCTCCCAGGAATACAGTCTGTTGGCAGGGTAATATGTGTGATTTCTTCTCGTTGATGGTGTACCCCAGTGAAGTTAGAAGTCTCTTTACAAATGCCAGGTGCTGTAATAGCAAGTCCTGACTCTCTGCCTGAATCAGGCAATCGTCCAAGTATGGGCAAATCAGAATATTTATCTGCCTGCAAAATGCAATGGCTGGAGCTAGGCACTTTGTGAATACCCTGGGCGCAGTAGATAAGCCAAAGGGAAGTGGAGAGAACTGATAGTGCATGGAGCCTGCCCTGAAGCGTAGGTATTTTCTGCAGAATTCCCTTATTGGGATGCGCAGGTAAGCTTCTTTTAAGTCTAGAGTTGCCAGCCAGGCATCCTTGGCTAGCATAGGAAGAAGCTGCTGAAGAGTTAGCATTTTGAATTCTAGAACCACTAGAAAGGTGTTGAAAATAGAAAGGTCCAGGATAGGACACCAGGAGTTTTCTTTTCTGGGAACCAGAAACAGTCTTGAATAAAAACCTTGTCCCCTTTGTTCTGCTGGGACAGGTTGAATAGCCCTGATACTGAGGAGACAGAACTTGTTTTGGGGCCTCCGCACACTGGTTTGGGGTGAGGTCTGGCCATCCACTTGGGGTTGGGAGTGAGTGGAAGTGGAATCTGTATCCTACGGAAACTATAGTTAAAACCCATTTGTCTTGGGTAATGAGTTTCCAGTTTTTTGCATGCAGGGCGAGCTTTCCTCCTAAGGGAGCAAGTAGTTGAGCAAGGCTTGGTATAGTTAAGGATAAGTCTTTGTGCCATTTTTCCATAGGGGGGGTGGCTTACTATTCCCTGCTTTGGAAGTGCCCCCCCCCCACTGCTTAGATCTGTGCATAGCTTGAGACTGAAGTCTTGGTGGTCTGCTGCTCCTGGGTTTGGACCGAGAAGGCCTGAAGGGACTGGAAAAGACCAGTTCTTTGAAGGCCAATACCTACTGAATCTAGGTGGCTGTACTTGTAAGAAATCTTTAACAGTTTGCATAGATTTAACTTTTTCCTCCATCCTTTTAGGACTTCTGCTTTGTTGCCAAAAAGGCGCTCTTGGTGTAAGGGTGCATCCAGTAATTTAGCTTTAACATGATCTGGCAAGATTTGTTCCTTAAGCCAAGCATGCCTTCTAAGTACAGACCTAGTGACAGCAGCCCTGCAAGATGCTTCTAAAAAATCAAAACCACATTGCAAAGTATGTTTACCTACTTGGTCAGCAGAATGCATTAACTCTTGTAAATCTTTGTGTTCAGCAAAGTCAGAAATCAACACCATTTTCTGTTTAATTAATCCCATAATATGCTGCTGATACTTTAACATATGAAACTGGCAATTTAAAGCCCTAACGGCCAAAGTAGCAGAAGTATATACCTTCTTACCCCTCTGTCTAAAGCTCTAGAATCCCTATCAGAAGGGGTAGGATTTTTGGCAGTAGTAGCCTTAATGCCTTTTGGTCCTTGGGAAATGGTCTCTGGATCCGTAGTGGGATTCTTGAAAAGGAATGTGTGAGAGTCAGGTACTCTGTAGTATCCGTCAGGTTTCCTGGTAGCTGGAGGCAAAGTGTCTGGGGTAAGGCTGGATTCCAAGAAAACAATCTACAATCTCCAGAACAGGGGGGTAGCTAGAGGCCTGTATTGAGGCACGTTTAAAAATTCCCCAAGTCACTTTTTGGACTGAGAATAGTCCTGGCTTTTCCAGTGGAAATGCTCCCTAAGGGTATGCAAGGTTTCACCAAAAGAAAAATCTTCTGGAGGGGAAGCAGAGGGAATGGAATCCTCTGTATCAGAAGCCTCATAAGTAGATAAGGATAAACCCTGGTAGTCAGAAGGAACAGAGATATCATATTCCTGATCAGAAAAATCAGAAAAAATCAGTTCTAGGTCTCTTAGAGTGGGGAAGGCTGGCTTCCCCTAATTAAGGTAGTAAGGTCTTCAGCCATTCTAATCATTTGTTTTTGAGGCATATGGGCTTGAGAATGCATTTTGGTCATCGTTTTCTAGGCTTAGTGCGAGCTTTAGGCCTGAGGAATTCAGTATTCTTAGCTTGAAACAAAGTCGTCGGTTTGATATGAAAATCGGTAGGCCTTAATACACCCTCAGAAGCCGGTGCCTGCACAGCGGCTCTGGACCCATCCAAGGTAGAGACACCCGCAGGTTCCATAGTCGAAGAAGCATCTTGTGGCATACCGGACTCCAAATGGGTCTGAGTAGAGGCCTGCAAATCCGTAATAGCGGGTATCAGGGGCTGCGAAAGTGCCTCACTGAGCACCGGCGGACTGGCGACTACCTTATCGGAAGCATCATCGGCAGTTTTGGACCTATGTGGTCTGTCTCTGTCTTTATCCTTATGTTTTTTCAGAAGATTGGTAGTCAGATGGCTTAACGAAGCCATTTTGGAGTACAGAGATCAAGAATGAAAGTATTTAGCTACAAAAATAGCCAGAGGATGAATAGTTCAGGTGTTGAACAAGGCATAAAACTGACAGCGAGGGACGTCATGGTCTGGGCCTAAACAGGTGACGCAGTAAGAATGGAAATCTCTATGAGGTATTTGCTTTCCACAGGCAAGACAACTGTTAATTTTTTCTGACATCGGTTAGAGCAAGAAAAAAGGATCCCCAACGGGGTACTTATCTTTTTAAAGACTTCAGGTCTGAAACTCGAAAACGAAAATTTCAGGAGTCAGCCGACTGGCACTTGCAAACTGCTTCAGGCACCGCACGGCAAGAAAGACTGATGTAATGGTGTCGGCTGCATGTTTTATACCCCTGACGACCTGATATCATGGAAGAAGCGACAGCATCCAATGCAGAAATCCAAAGACTCTGGTATTCAGGCTGGCTGAGGGCTACCTGCAGGCAGATAACCCACATGTGATGACTGCAACAGTGAAACATGAAGAACATCAGTTATTTTACTTCTGGAAAAAAAAAAAAAACAGGAAACTGGATCCCCAAAGGACATCAAACTAATAAGGAGTAAGGTTCAAGCAGCCACCACTGGACTCTCATGGTTCTCGTTCAAAGGGTGCATGCAGGCATTTTCGTTGTACACAAACTTGTACGTTTTATGAGAATCTCTCAAAAACATTATGTTTTACAGTTCAGAACACCCACAGCTTTCGTATAGAGCTGCACATAACGTTTCTTAGAGATACAAATACTCTCCGAAATGGGCTTTTATGATTGTTATGGGATAACAGCTAAAAAATTAAATACCCAGTTATTATTTTTTAATTGTTTATGGGGCAAAAGTTGGAGACAGGTAAACATTTCTTTTTAAATATTAGGTGAAAAGGGACAAGAGCATGAGGTTCCATTACAAAACAAAACTTTTTTGCCTTGACCTATGTGTCCAAAATACACTTGAAGCATTGATATCACTATAAATACTGCATTTTAAAACACATCTGTAGGTCTGAAGTTGCTCAGAAAACACGTAATAGTGTCATATGTTCTACCTCATTTTTTTCTTTCTGTATTTAAAAGTTGAGAAATGAGATTCAACCCACTAAATATTTTGATAAATTAGTAACATCCTTTCATATATACTTGGTATGCATTCACTGATGCTAAACACTCGGCGTGTCATTATTGTTACCAACATGTTTACATTTTCCATTTCTTAACTACCTATGAAGTAATATTTGTATGCCATTAATATACACATGTAGCTATTTCCATAGTATACAAATATATTTCCATCATCTAATGATCTTCTCTTTAACCTCTGGATGTTTTACAAATTTGTTCAACAGTAAACTTAGGCCAGAACTGAACATTTATTACAATAAACTTGTTTCTTTAGATAATATTTATTTAATTTTGTCAACTGTTACAACTAAATTAATAAATTCCAAAAACAATGGGTAAGCGGGCTTTTCCCATTTCTTTTCTTGTTATTGCTAAGAGATACACCAGAAATGAGTGTATTCATTTTCACTAAAGCAAGGCTGAAGCATTATAAAGCATTAGATATCTTGACAGTTCAAATCTGTCTGTCCAAAAGTTTGAAATTTACTTCAAAATTCAGATAATGAACGTTCCAATGAACATATGATCTTAGTCAGCATTGTTCTGTAAAATCCACAACCTACATGTATTGTCAGTCTTTTGTTTTCCTTGTAGAATTTTTCTGATACTTTCTGGTGAAAAAAAGACTATTTAGGAATTTAAAAGTACAAATTTTACAGAACAAGAAGGTGTAGTTTTGCTACTAAGTTTAACATTATCTTACCTTTTTTTTCTGTGATACTTTTATTTTTATATAAAAAATGTCAGTACAAATCTAATGTTGGAGCATTATACTGTATTCAAATGTTATAGCTTGGATAAGATTGGTTTAGACGGGTCTTTAGTAAATACAGTTAAAATAGTGTCTTCTACATTTTTGGGTGTGCATCTTATTTAATAAAATTCCATGCAACTCTGTAGCAACAAAAGGTTGTATGGTTTGTGTATGAAACCAGTTGTCAGTTGATCTACTATACTTATTAACAATATCTGCAGTTCCTAATTTCACATCTAAACAGTTAATTTAAGACAGAATATCTGTCTGCTTCTGGCTCATCATAATAGTTATTTTATATCCTTCAATAAATCTGAAAGGAAAGTGTGAAGATCCAACTTTTTAAGCAAGAATGCAAATGTATGTAGTGTTTCAAATTTTTAATTATTACTCACATACCAGGCATTTGTCAGGGCATGGCTATTATTATGTATATAATTCATGACCATTAACCATACTCATTTATTGATTAGTTTTATATTGTGTTTCAGGAGTTGTTTATATCAATACATATTTATATGCATTTCTTTTCACTTTGTTTTAAAATAAATATCAATAAACTGTATTATGACTTTAAATGTTGAAGATGTTGCACAAGTTTCTATATCAAGCATGGACATATTACTTTTATTCCAAGTTCTGGTAAGTTTTTTTGTAAGCGTAGTACTTACCTATAAACCCAAGTGAGAGATTCCTGACACTTTGAAAAGATAAGCAAGTCATCTAAATATGGAAAAAATGTGGATACCCTGTAGTCTGCAGTGGGCTATAACTGGAGCTAGACAATTTGTGAACATTCCTGGTACCTGGATAGTCCAAAGGGTAAGTCAGAGAACTGATAATGTGATCCAGACACACAAAACCATATGAAACTTCTGAAGTTTGGATGAATAGAGATGTGATGATAAGCATCTTTTAAATCTAGCATTATCATGAAACTTAAATGAGGAAGAAGATGTAACAGGCTGAAGTGACATCGTTTTGAGCTTCGGCACTATCGCAAACAAGTTTAGGAAAGAAAGACCCAGAACCGGTCTTCCAAGCATTTTCTTTATTTTGCACTAAAAACATCCTTGAGTAAAAACCTTTCTCAACACGGGAAGGAAGATCTGGTTTTATCACTCCCTGTAACAGCCTGTGTTGAAGGACAAGAAGAAATCAAAGTCTGGTCTGGTCTGTTGGATGAAGAATAACCCCTTGAAAAAAATTCCTCCCACTGCCCATCTGTAATGATCTTCAGTACCCATTTGTCTGAAACTATCTGTTGCCAAAGAGAAAAATGACGATTCAGACTTTCTGGAAAGGAAAAGTGACTGCTGGGGGGGGGGGGGCAAGGTCCCTTAAATAGTCATTCTTACTTGTTGGACCATCCTTGTCTATTTGGGGGGGGTCCTTAATTTCTTTTGTAACCTCCCCTGCCATTTATTCTTAAAGATCTGTTAATCCGCATTTTGTTGAGATTGTTTTTTTTTTTTTTTTTGCCATAATTGGATAAGGTGTTATAGAATCCCTTAGAAAATTTGGAAAAGGAGGCTGAAAAACTTAAAGAGATACTCTGTATCAATGTACCCCTTTTCATCACACTTTTTGATAACCTCTGCAGCAGAGGAACCATAAACTAAATCTCTATCCGAAGGAGAACTCTTATCATCTGGGAGGTTCTGAGAATGCAGTTAGACAAACCTCCTCAAAACAGTACCAGCAACCATAGCCCTGGAAGAAGTATTAAGAGTCATACAAAAACAGTAAACAATGAGTTTTGACTTGTACACCAGAAGAAACTAAATTATATAAAGCATAAGTTTTCTCAGAGGAAACTGCAGACAAAACATTCCTCATACTTTCGCAATTAGTCAGAATAAACACATTAGCCTGATAATTCAAAATTCTGAAAATCAAAGTTGCAGAAGCACCCATTTTTCCTCATACTTATCAATAGTCTTCCCATCCTTGTCAGAAAAAAAAATGGAATCAGATGTTTAGCAGCAGTTGGATTAACCAAAGCTATAGCTGCTGGGTCAGGTTTGGAAAGTATAGAGAAACTTAAAAGACTGAGGAACTTTATACATTCTATCTGCCTTTTCAGGGGAAGCAGGCTGACTATCAGAAACACGGCAAGCAGTGAAGCATACACGTTCTCCAGAGGTGATAGAACTTGAGTACATGCAGAATAATGTTCAGGAGGAGAAGTGAGGTTTAAGGGAAGGCAAGAATTGAGCTTTTTATGTAATATTGGAGTAAATAATTGTTAGATGAAAGAAAATACATATGTAATATACAATGCATGACTACGAAAAATGTTAATATGGTTTGTTTTCTTTTCTATTAATGTACATGTATCTATGTCTTAACTGATAATTTAATAAATGTATTTTAAAACAAAAAACTATGTACAAGTATTAATGAAGCAGGGTGTTTAAATCTTTCAAATTGAAAAGATTACTGCAACTGTTTAATGCTTTCACTAAGGCTGATATACCAAGTTCTACATTAGCACTCATACCTGCTCTAAAATACAATTAAAATTACCCCCTAACATTAGATTACCTTTCATAATATCTAAATACTATTTGACTAATTTGACTCCAAGCCCTGGAATCAACTGTGTGTTTGCTAAAGTGAAAAACAATCTGACAGTCTATACTAGTCATAACAGTTAGTTATGTACTCACCATAACGATCAATGTATATGGTCCATCTCGCCTACATTCCTTACTCACGGGTTTGGAGCCGATTCTCGGCTCCGACTCGGCCAAATTTCTCTAGCACGAAGTCTCTAATTGGCTGGGCTAACGCGGTATCCCAGGATGCACCTTGCCCTAGCCCCAGATCTTGTTTGCAATCATAACAATCATAACACTCATAACCCATACTCCATAAACACCGAAAGAAATTCCAGCCAGATATGGGAACCAAATCACTGACCTTGAAGGGTCCACAGAGCCAATATTCTTCCAAATCCTCTAGGAAGGGGGCAGGTGGGAAGGTACGTAGGAATGTAGGTGAGATGGTCCACATATACATCGATCGTTATGGTGAGTACATAACTAACTGATGTTATGTGGTCCTATCTCGCCTACATTCCTTACTCACAGGACAGCGTCCCCACCACCTCTATCCTGGGAGGCTCATAAGAAGATACCCCTGAGAACCGTGGAACCAAAGGAAGCCCGGCCCCTAGAAGCCACATCTAGCTTGTAATGAGTAATAAAAGTGTTGGGAAAAGCCCAAGTGGCCGCAGCACAAATCTCATCCAAGGAAAGCCTAGCATGGAAAGCTACTGATGTAGGCATAGCCCTGGTAGAATGAGCCTTGACGGGAAAGGGTAAAGTTCTGTCCGCTGATGAGTAGATGAATAAAGTACAATCTTTGATCCATTTAGAAATTGTGCACTTGGAAATACGACAACCTGCTCTGTTCTCTGAAAAGGACACAAACAGTTGATCAGATTTCCTAACATGCTTAGTCCTATGTAAATAAAATCTCAGTTGTCTGTGCACATCCAACTGATGAAACCTGAACTCTGCTTTATTGGAAAAGTTCGGAAAAAACAATGGTAGCTCAATAGATTGATGGAGACTGACAGTGGATGACACCTTCGGAAGGAAGGACGGGTTAAGCCTCAGGGAAACTCTGTCCTTATGAAAGATCAAATACAGAGGTTTAATGGACAAGGCTTGGAGTTCTGATACCCTCCTGGCCGATGTAATGGCTATCAGAAAAGCCATCTTCCAAGACAGGAATTTTAAGTCGCAAGTGGCAGCCGGTTCAAAGCGTGGTGACGTAATAGCTTGTAGCACAAGGTTCAAGTCCCACGGCAGTACAGGTTCAGAAACTGGGGGATGAAATAACCAAGCATCTTTTAGAAAGGCTTTACAGAGTTTGTGACCCATAAGAGAGAGCTCATAACATGTGTGAAAATTGGAAATTGCAGCCAACTGTATTTTAATGGTAGCGGGCGTGGAGCCCTGACGGAACAACATGGCTAAAAAATCTACGACTGACAGAACAGGGGCTGTGAAGGGTTCCAAACCTTGGGCCTGAGCCCAAATGGAGAATCTCTTCCATTTGCTGGAATAAATCTTCCTGGTGGAAGACTTATGAGAAAAAGACAAGATGTGCACCACTTCAGGTGAAAAGGAATGTCGCCTGACTAACGACGGAAGTTTAGCAGCCAGGCTGTCAACCTGAGAGTTCGCATGGATGGCTGAAGTTGTCCTGACGTGAATCAGGAGGTCTGGCACTGGGTCCAGAGTCCACGGACCGTCCAGTGCATACCGTTGAAGAAAAGGGAACCATACTTGTCGAGACCAGTGTGGAGCAATAAGGATCATCCTGCTTCCCAAGAATATGGCTTTCTGTATCACTCTTGGCAACAGAGGAAATGGAGGGAAAGCGTAGACCAGACTGGGGGGCTAGTCGTGAGCTAGAGTGCCCCTGGGTGATTCCCCCTGTGGGGGGATCGGAGTGAAGTACTTGCTGCATTTGGCATTAAGGGGGCTGGCGGAGAGATTGCAGCAAGGCTGACCCCACCTTGAAGATTTGAACCGCCACTAGGTTGTTCAGGGACCACTCATGAGGCATCAGAATAGCTCTGCTTAGCCTGTCCGCTATCACGTTGGACTTCCCCCGGAATGTGCATTGCCACTAGAAACCGTTGGGAAGACACTGCCCACTGCCACACTCGCATGGCCTCTCTGCAGAGGGGATAAGATCTGGTTCCCCCCTGCTTGTTCAGGTACCACACTGCGGACATGTTGTCCGAGTGAATTGCAATCATTCCCAGATGTAGAGTCTTGGAGTGCTCGCAATGCCAGAAACACCGCTCTCATCTCCAGAACATTGATGTGCAAGTGTACCTCGTGATCTTGCCAGGTGCCTTGGACTGTCCTGCCTAGATAATGCCCCCCCACCCCATCTGGCAGGCGTCCGTGGTCACCGTGGCCACTAGAGACATAGGATCCAAGCTCCTTCCTCTGTCCAGATTGGAGGAGTGTAGCCACCAGAGGAGGTCCTGTTTGCATCGCTCCGTGAGAAGTATCAAGTGGGAAAGAGGAAGCTTTTGAAAGGACCACTGAACCGACAGGAGCCAATGTAGGATCCGCATGTGTAACCTGGCCAGAGGTACCAGCATGATGGTGGAGGCTATGGATCCCAAGAGCTGAAGAAATAACCTGGCCTGAACTTTTCTGAGGGGCAACAGTGCGTGGATCTGAGACTGCATCACTCTTATCCTGTCCTGTGGCAGAAAGGCCCGCATTTGAATAGAGTCTAGCTCCACGCCTATAAAAACAACACTCTGTGAGGGCTGCAAGGCAAACTTTTCCCAGTTCAAAGTAATTCCTAGACGTTGGTAAAGTGAGATGGTGGTCTCCCTGGCTTGGATGAGCAGATGCCTGGTGGGGGCAGCGAGAAGCCAGTCGTCCAGATACAGAAAAGTACAGTTTTGTACCTACCATAAATGTAGATGTTCGAAGATCCACATTGCTGCAGTCCTAACACTTGGGTAGTCCGCTGTCCCTCGATCGGCCCGAATATCAGAGTATAAGGCTGACGTCGGTCAAGGCGCATTTGACTGACATCAGAACGTCAGGGTACAAATGCGCATGACCGACGTCATATCCTCAGTCTTTTCTTGCCCCAGATGTCAGAAGACCCTAAAAAGAAAGGTCAAAACCCATAGACAACAACTAAACAACCAACCAGCCTAACACCAAAAGTATGTACAATATATACAATATATACAATATGCAATATACCTCAGATGGATAACACAACCCCCACAACCACCTCAAACTACAGAGGGGAAGGAGGAGGTAAATTGGACTGCAGCAATGTGGATCTTGAACATCTACATTTATGGTAGGTACAAAACTGTACTATGTTCTTCATCTCACATTGCTGCAGTCCTAACACTTGGGTAGAATCCCAAAGCAGAGGAAAGGGAGGATGGCTAAACTATAATGAAGCAGGAGCTGCCAAAATGCCCTGCAACACAGCAGTGGCAAACCCAGCCCTGGATTTAGAGTACAGTGGAAGGTGGTAATGCCTAGAGAAGGTATGCACTGAACTCCAAGTGGCTGCCTCCAAAATATCCTTAGTAGCCACCCCTCAAAAAGCTGTTGAAGTGGCAGTAGCCCTAGTGGAATGAGGCCTAATCCCAGCTGGAATCTCTTTGCCATGATGGGAATAACAGAAAGCAATGCAAAATCCAATCCACTTAGAAATAGTTTGTTTTGACACGGGCTTGCCCTGAGAGCACAAAGCAAAAGAAACTAATAACTGCTGAGATTGTCTGAACCCTTTAGTTCTGTCCAAATAATATCGCAACTGCCTGTGTACATCTAAAGTGTGCAAAATCTGTTCCCCTTTAGTTTGGGGATTTGCATAAAAAGTAGGCAAATGAATAGTTTGGTTTAAAGCCACACTAGAAACCACTTTAGGCATAAAGGAAGGATTAGTACGTAAAGATACCCTATCCTTATGGAAAATTAAGAAAGGCTCAACTGCCATAAGGGCCTGCAATTCAGAAACCCTTCTTGCAGAGGTAATGGCCAACAAAAAAGCAGTCTTCCATGACAAATATTTCAACTCAGCAGTAGCTGCAGGCTCAAAAAGGTTGTAGAGTGAGTTTCTCCAACACAAAATTGAGATCCCAGGCAGGAGTAGGAGCCCTTCGTGGGGGTCTTATATTCTTTGCCCCTCTAAGAAATTGCTTGAACAAAGGATGAGAAAACAATGGTGGGTCACAATCGTAGTGAGCTGAAATTGCTGCAGCATGAATCTTAATAGAAGAGAAGGACAAACCTTTGTCCAACAACTCAGTAAGATATTGAAGAGCCACACTTAAATCAGGCTCAGAAACATCCAAATCCTTAGCTGCACTCCAAAATAAAAATCTCTTCCATTTATCTGCATACACTTTCCTTGTACTAGGCCTTCTAGCTTCCAAAATCACATTCAAAACTTGCTGTGGAAGATGAGACCCTCTATGGTTTAAAACAGAATATGCCATGCTGTTAGGTGAAGAGAGTGAAGTTTGACATTGAGCAAATTACTGTCCTCCTGGGACAACAGATGTGGAATCAAAGGCAAAGGCCATGGAGGCTTCCGTACTAGACTTCTCAGTAATGGGTACCAGTGCTGTCGAGGCCAATCTGGAGCTATCAAAATCATCCTTGGCTTGTCCTGTCTGACCTTCAGAAGTACCTTTGGGAGGAGAGGCAGAGGTGGAAAGGCATACACATGAAGATTTTTCCAACTGAAAGAAAGAGCATCCACTTTCCAAGCTGTGGGATGAAACCGCTTTGTGCAAAACTTTGGCAGCTGGTGGTTTAGAGGAGAAGCGAACAGATCTATGTCTGGAGTTCCCAGGACACTGTCAATTTCTGAAATACATGAAGATCCAGTTTCCACTCGTGGGGATCCATGATTTGTCTGCTTAACACATCTGCTAAGGAGTTCTGTGCTCCGGCAGAAACCTTGCCTGAAGACTTAGTTGTAAACTGAGAGCAGTCTCCCACAAAATCATTGCTTGCCTGCATAGAGGATAAGAATGTGTTCCCCTTGCTTGTTGATGTACCACATGACAGTTGTGTTGTCTGTTAGAATCAACACCTGCCCTGGAAGAAGTAAATCCTTGAAAGCTATTAATGCAAACTGGACTGCTAACATCTCCTTCATGTTGATATGTAGATGTTGTAGTCTGGCAGGCCACTTGTCTTGTATCCACTTTCCATTTAGATGAGCTCCCAAGCTTTGTCTGAGGCATCTGTCGTTAAAATCTGACTCCTCTGGCGGGTCACAGAGAGTCCCTTGTTTAGGTGACATTCCTGAGCCCACCACAAAATTCCTTTTGAATGCAAGGTATTATTTGAATGACAGTGTCCAGATCCTGGCAGTGCTGTGTCCATACATTTTTGAGATACCATTGTAGCTTCCTCATATGCAGTTTGGCATTGGGAAGCACCAGAATACAAGATGCCATGAACCCTAAGGCTTGAAGGACTGTCCTTGCAGTCAGCCCGGACTGATGAGATAGTTGATGGAAGTAAAGGAAAGACTCTTTGTTTGTCCGGGGTTAAAAAGGCCATCTGGGATGCTGTATTCAGTCTCACACCCAGAAAGCACATGTCCTGAGAGGGTACTAGACTGGACTTTATTTCGTTCACAGAATACCCCAGGCATCTTAGCACTGCTATCACATATTCCAAATGTTGAAGAAGCTCTTCCCTTCCTTGAGCCAGAATCAGGCAGTCGTCCAAATAAGGACAGATCTGTATTCCTTTCAGCCTGAAGAAGGCTATCACTGGAGCCAGAACTTTCGTGAACACTCTGGGCGCAGTAGATAAGCCAAAGGGCAATGCAGAGAACTGATAGTGAGAATTCCCAGCTCGAAAACGCAGATATTTCCTGCAACTTAGTCTGATAGGAACATGAAGGTAAGCCTCCTTGAGATCCAAAGTTACCATCCAATGATCTTTGCCCAGCAGAGGTAAAAGCTGCTGCAACGTCAACATTTTGAACTTGGGAATGTCCAGATAAGTGTTGAGGATAGACAAATCCAAAATTGGTCTCCACGTGTTCCCTTCTTTGGTACTAGGAACAGGCGAGAATAAAATCCTAGGCCCCTTTCTGGCATAGGAACTGGCTGTATGGCCCCTATTTGGAGTAACAGAGAAATTTGCTTGTGAGCCTCTATTCTTTGTTGAGGAGGAATGTCTGGCATGCCTTTGAAAGGAGGCAAGGTATGGAAATAAAACCTGTAACCGTGATGTATGATATCCAGTACCCATCTGTCTTGGGTGATCAAACTCCAATTTTCTTTGAAAAGTGCCAACCTTCCTCCCAAAGGTGCTGCCAGGCGAGAAGGTTCTGGCAGCTGAAAAGGTAGGTCATTGGGTCTGTTCTGAAGGACTGACCCCTGCCCTCACCAAGACTGTGCAGGAGAACTCCCTGTTCTAGGCCTGAAAGAGCCCTGACCTCTGCCCCTGCCACGTCTAGATCTACCCCTAGACTGGGAATCATAAGAAGGATCGTCCACCCTTTAGTAGGCCAATTTCTACTAAACTTTGGAGGCTGAACCTGCAAAAAATCTTTAACAGTCTGCATAGACTTAGCCTTGTCTTCCATTTTCTTTAAAACTGCTTCAACAGGAGAACCAAACAAGACATCAGATTGCAAAGGGGCATCCAAAATCCTAGTTTTAACATGGTCAGATAAATTTTGATCCTCAGCCAGGCATGCCTGCGAAGAACTGACCCAGTGGCAGCCACCCTAGACAAGGCCTGTACAGCATCAAAACCACATTGCAAAGAATGCTTACCCACCTGTTCAGAAACATGCACTAAATCTTGCAACTCTTTACAATCAATACCTTCCGCCAAAGCATCAACCTTAGATTTCAACTGTGAAAGGAGATAATTTTGATATTTCAACATGTGAAACTGGCAATTCAAAGCTCTCATGGCTAGAGTGGAAGAAGTATAAACTTTCTTTCCCCATCTATCCAAGGCCCTGGCCTCTTTATCTGCCGGAACGGATTCTTGACAACAGAAGCCTTAACACCCTTAGGCCCCTGGCTAACAGTTTCTGGGTCTGCCCTAGGACTCTTAAAAGATACTTATGAGCTTCAGGCACCCTGTAATACCTATCCGGTTTAACAGGAGCAGGAGGCAAAGAATCAGGATTAAGAGAAGCCTCTGCAAACACATCTTCCACCACATTCAGAACAGGAGGTATAGCTAAAGGCCTATGCTGGGGTAAAACAAAATTCCCTAAGCCTTTTCCTGGAATCAGAGAAATCCTGACCTTCCCATTTAAAATGCTCTCTCATGGAGTGAAGGGTCTCTGAAAAGAAAAATCCTCAGGAGGAGAAGCAGAAGGAGTAGAATCATCCACATCAGAATCAGAATAATGAGAATACTCCTGCAAGTCTTCAGTCAAGACTCAGACACATCCGAAGCCTGCTCATAATCCCCCAACACAGGTTCCATCCTAGGCCTCTTATCAGGAGGGGGCATAGAACCTCTAATTAAAGTAATTAAATCTTCTGCCATTTTAAGCATGTGCTTCTTGGGCACAGAACCTGAAGAACTAGGAGGGACACCCACAGAAGCAAAACTAGACCTGCCTCTAGGAGAAGCCTTGGAAGCAGAAGAGAGGGCCTAGACACCTTAGGAAGGGAGGGGTACAGTTATCTGAGAAGCCCCTACAGCCTGACCTGCCTCCTGGGAGGCCACATCCTGTAAAAACAAAGTTTCTCCCTGGGACTCCAGAGAGGCCTCCGTCGGAACCACCGGTTCCACTGACGCCTCTAAAGAACCGGCGTCCGGTTCGGACGGCTCCTCTAACCGAGGTTTAACTGCCTTGTCCTTGCGCTTCTTTGAGGAAGCCGGTCGGAGCATCCGACGGCATATTGTAATTGCACCGCTTCCCAAAGACCAACCTAGCACAATCCAACCTTCGCTTTATAGTGCGTTTATTGAACCTAGCACAAAAGCGACACCCAACAACGTCGTGCTCAGGTCCCAAACAAGGTATACACAAATTATGGTAATCCCTATGCGGTATCTGTTTCCCACAAGAAATACAGTTATTTACTTTTTCTGACATCCGGTAAACCACTGAGGCAAGAAAAACAAAATATTCTAACGGGTACTTAACCAACTCTGACTTCGGTCTGAAACTCCGGTCGAAATATTTCAGAACGCCGGCACTTGCAACACTGCTTCTGCATCGGACCATGCGGCAAAAAAGACTGAGGATATGACGTCGGTCATGCGCATTTGTACCCTGACGTTCTGATGTCAGTCAAATGCGCCTTGACCGACGTCAGCCTTATACTCTGATATTCGGGCCGATCGAGAGACAGCGGACTACCCAAGTGTTAGGACTGCAGCAATGTGAGATGAAGAACATCACCTGGAATCCTAGACGTCTCAGGCGAGCTGTCACCACTGCCAAACACTTGGTAAACACCCTGGGGGCTGTGGTGAGACCAAAGGGCAGGGCATGAAACTGGAAGTGACTGGCTCCTAGCCAGAAGCGTAAATGACTCCTGGATGTCTTCTCCATTTTGATGTGGTAGTAGGCATCCTTGAGATCGATGGAACACATCCATACTCCTTTCTCCAGCAGTGGAAAAATGGACTGAAGTGTGATCATTCGGAACTTGGACTTCAGAACGTAGCGATTCAATCGACTGAGATCCAGAATGGGTCTCAGGTCCCCTGTCCTTTTCGGCATGTAAAAGAGTCGTGACTAAGTTCCTGATCCGACATGGTCTGAGGGGACTGGCTGGATGGCTCCTTTTACTAGCAGCTTTGCAACTTCTAGTGCTGCTTGATCCCATTGACTGGGTGAGACGTCTGGGATCCTTAGGGGGTGTTGACGCAAAGGGAATAGTGTAACCTCCTGTAACTATTCGGAACACCCAACGATCCTGGGTGATGCTTTCCCAGGCTTCCGGATGCAACGAAATTCGGCCCCCGACTGGCTCCAGAATAGCCCAGTCGGGCAACACCTCAGGAACGCTGGAAGGAAGAACTGCGAAAAGAATCGCGGTCTCCCGAGTTATGGGGGCCTCCTCTGCCTCTAGGACGGCGTCTTCCGTAATAATTCCCCCCTCTGCCTCTGGAGGGGGACTCACCTTGAGCTGCAGGAAAGGACCTCTGAGATTTTTGAACCACATCTTCCCTCCTCTCTGAGCCCTGGGATAAGGCCTAGAAGGGAGAAAAAATGGGCCCCTATGGCAGATAGGGTCTTTCCCTCCTGTTCGCATCTGGTGAGGGTGTCTTTCACTTTGGGTCTGAAGAGAGAGGACCCATCAAAGGGGGCGTCAGTGAAGGAAGACTTAAAAGCCTCCGCGAAATGACACAGGTGCATCCAGGCTTGCCTTCTGAGAGCTATGCCTGAGCTAGCTGCCCTACTTGCCCCTTCGGCTGCATAAGATATGAGCCTCATAGACGAGTTGACAATGGACCCTAGGGTAGACAACTGGGCGTTAACAGTCTGCGCTACCGCCTCAGGCATGTTACCCATCAGAGTACCTCCTAGCTCCTTCAGGAGATCTCTTTGGAGTAGAGTGAAATAACAGAGATAATTCAACGACCGTAAGGTAAAGGTCGCCGAAGACAGGGTACGCTTCCCATACTGGTCCATACTCCTGGACTCCCTGTTAGGAGGGTGGACTGAAGAAGAAGCCTCTGCAACTTCCTGCTAGCTGCCGCCACCACCAGGGCATCTACCGAAACCCCTTTGGTACGGAACTCTTTGCCCAGGGGAGCAGACAGGAATTTGTTTGGATATCTGGGCACTGGTTCCACGGAAACACGGTTCTCCCACACCCTTCGACAAATCAAGTCCAGGAGTTCGTCGAAGGGTGGAGACAACCAGGAGGCGGAAGGTTCAGCTCTGAAGGCCTTGTGGAATACTGACTCCTCCTCAGAGGGGGTCTTGGAGGGCCAGTCGCCTCTCTGTCTCAAAATCTCCAGGATGTCGGAGAAAGAGACATCATCGGAGGACGACTTGGGGGACCCCTCCGATTCCTCGAGGTCGGTATCGGAAGTGAGTGACTCGTCCTGGGAGTCTATGTGCTTCCTCTTGCACGACTTCTTACTGGGAGGCTCCTGAGGCACTAACTCTGAGGGGCCCTCAGAAAGTAGGGGACCGCTCAAGGGGGTATCCCCAGACCTTTGGACTCCGCCGTCCAAAAAGAGGGGGGTGTCAGAGGCTCTAGCCGGAGTGTAAGGGGATGGAGTGACCGATCCATGTGATGTACCTGACCAGGGCGCTCCTCATGGCCTTGAAGGCCGCCCCCCCCCCCCCGAGTCCAAGGACCGACCAGTGTCCGAGACCACGACCGGAGTCGAGATTCCCCGAGCCGAAGCACCGAGAGGGAGGCTCGGAACCGACAGGAGTCCCAAGGTATGCCCCTCAGGTCTGACTGAGGAAACCAGAGTGCCAAAACCAGAGGACGGAGCTGACCTGGTTGGAGCTGAAGCCGGCTCCGAAAGACTCGCCTGGGGTATCAGAGCCGGCACCAGAACATCACTCGGCACGGAGCACTCTAGCTCCGACAACACATGGGTGTTCGGAGGAGGAATCATCGGTACAGGAATGGGAACCGGCTCCGGAGCTGACTGGGTCGGAGCCAAAAACAGTTTTGCTAACACCGGCGACTGTAGGAGCCTCTGGACCACCCTATCCACATCCAAATCCAACAGCCTAGAGGATTTCGAAGAAATAGAAGGAGATCTAGATCTCCCGACTGGAGACTCATGCCTGACACTGGGTGACCTGCTCCGAAGAGGTTCCAAAAGTATCGGAGCAGAGGTCAGCTTCAGTACAACAGATACCTCCTGCAATAGACCTGCGAGGACAATGGAGCCGAGGAGGTAGTATCCATTTCCGAGTCGTTCTCCTTCAGCCCTGAGGACAGTGGAGCCGAGGAGGAAGTATCCAATTTACAAACCTTCTCCAATGGCTCCGAAGAAGCAGACGGAGCCGGAGATCTTTTCTTGGCCTTAGGAGGCTTAGACTTGGTACTAGAAGGCGGAGATGACTCCATGGCCTCCTCAAAGGAGGGCTTGATCAGACCCTTCAAAATCAGTTTATTTTTACATTCCTGCAGAACACTAGGGCTAAAAACGTGACAGAAACTGCAGGACTCTTGCAAGTGAATAGCACCAAGACAATAAAAGTACAGTTTTGTACCTACCATAAATGTAGATGTTCGAAGATCCACATTGCTGCAGTCCTTACATATGGGTAGTCCGCTGTCCTCGGTCGGCCCGAATACCAAAGTATTAGGCTGACGTCAGTCAAGGCGCTTAAAACTGACATCAGGACGTCAGGGTACAAAAGCGCATGACCGACGTCATTTCCTCAGTCTTTTCTTGCCCCAGATGTCAGAAGGCCCTAACAAGAAAGGCCAAAGCCGAAAACCAGCAAAACCTAACCAACCACCCGTGCACTAACCATATTTACAATATGTACAACACAAATCATACCACCACCTACAACAGAGGGGAAGGAGGGAGGGTAAATCGGACTGCAGCAATGTGGATCTTCGAACATCTACATTTATGGTAGGTACAAAACTGTACTATGTTCTTCATCTCACATTGCTGCAGTCCTTACATATGGGTAGAATCCCAAAGCAGAGGTAAGGGAGGATGGCAACACTATAAAGCATTAGGAGCTGCCAACATGCCCTGTAAAATTGCAGTGGCAAATCCAGCCCTAGATTTAGAGTAAAGCGGAAGGTGGTAATGCTTAGAGAAAGTATGCACTGAACTCCAAGTAGCTGCCTGCAAAATATCTTTAGTAGCCACCCCCCTTAAAAAAGCTGTAGAAGTGGCAGTAGCCCCAGTGGAATGAGGCCTAATCCCAGCTGGAATCTCCTTACCATGATGGGAATAACAGAAAGCAATACAAAAACCAATCCACTTAGAAATAGTTTGTTTTGAAACAGGTTTGCCCTGAGAACCCAAAGCAAAAGAAACAAACAACTGCTGAGACTGCCTGAACCCTTTAGTTCTGCTCATATAATATCGCAACTGTCTGTGTGTATCCAAGGTGTGCAAAATCCTTTCCCCTTTATTTTGGGGGTTTGCATAAAAAGTAGGCAAATGAATAGTTTGGTTTAAAGCCACACTAGAAACCACTTTAGGCATAAAAGAAGGGTTAGTGCTAAAGACACCCTATCCTTGTGGAAAATTAAGAAAGGCTCAACTGCCATAAGGGCCTGTAATTCAGAAACCCTTCTCGCAGAGGTAATGGCCAACAAAAGCAGTCTTCCATGATAAATATTTCAACTCTGCCGATGCTGCAGGCTCAAAGGTTGTAGAGTGAGTTTCTCCAACACAAAATTGAGATCCCAAGCAGGAGTATGAGCTCTCATTGGGGTCTTATATTCTTTGCCCTCTAAGGAATTGCTTAAACAAAGGCTGAGAAAATAAAGGTGGGTCACAGTCATAGTGAGCAGAAATTGCTGCAGCATGAACCTTTATAGAGGAGAAGGACAAACCTTTGTCCAATAACTCAGTAAGGTATTGAAGAGCAACACTTAAATTAGGTTTAGAAACATCAAAGTCCTTAGTTGTACTCCAAAATAAAAATCTCCTCCATTTATCTGCGTAAACTTTCCTTGTACTAGGCCTTCTGGCCTCCAAAATAACATTCAAAACTTGTTGTGGAAGCTGAGACCCTCCAGGGTTTAAAACAGAATATGCCAGGCTGTCAGATGTAGAGAATGAAGTTTGACATTGATTAAATGACTGTTCTCCTGAGACAGCAGGTGAGGAATCGAAGGCAAAGGCCATGGAGGCTCCTGTACCAGACTTCTCAGTAATGGGTACCAGTGCTGTCGAGGCCAATCTGGAGCTATTAAAATCATGTTTGGCTTGTCCTGTCTGACCTTCAGCAGTACCTTTTGGAGGAGAAGCAGAGGTGGAAAGGCATACACGTGAAGATTGCTCCAATTGAATGAGAGAGCATCCACTTTCCAAGCTGTGGGATGAAACCTTTTTGTGCAAAACTTTGGCAGCTGGTAATTTTGTGGAGAAGCGAACAGATCTATGTCTGGAGTTCCCCATAACACTGTCAATCTCTGAAATACATGAGGATCCAATTTCCACTCGTGGGGATCCATAATTTGTCTGCTCAACACGTCTGCTAAGGAGTTCTGTGCTCCTGGCAGAAACCTTGCCTGAAGATTTAGCTGTAAACTGAGAGCAGTCTCCCACAAAATCATTGCTTGTCTGCATGGAGGATAAGAATGCGTTCCCCCTTGCTTGTTGATGTACCACATGACAGTTGTGTTGTCTGTTTGAATCAACACCTGCCCTGGAAGAAGTAAATCCTTGAAAGCTATCACTGCAAATTGGACTGCTAACATCTCCTTCAAGTTGATATGTAGATGTTGAAGTCTGGCAGGCCACGTGTCTTGTACCCATTTTCCATTTAGATGAGCTCCCCAAGCTCTGTCTGAGGCATCTGTTGTTAAAATCTGACTCGCCTCTGGCCGGGTCACAGAGAGTCCCTTGTTTAGGTGACATTCTTGAGCCCACCACAAAAATTCCTTTTGAATGCAAGGTATTATTTGAATGACAGTGTCCAAATCTTGGCAGTGCTGTGTCCATACATTCTTGAGATACCATTGTAGCTTCCTCATATGCAGTTTGGCATTGGGAAGTACCAGAATACAAGATGCCATGAACCCCAAGGCTTGAAGGACTGTCCTTGCAGTCAGCCTGGACAGACGAGACAACTGGTGGAAGTAAAGAGAAAGATTCTTTTGTTTGTCCGGGGTCAAAAAGGCCATCTGGGATGCTGTATTCAGTCTCACACCCAGAAAGCACATGTCCTGAGAGGGCACTAGACTGGACTTTATTTCGTTCACAGAATACCCCAGGCATCTTAACACTGCCATCACATACTGTAAATGATGAAGAAGTTCGTCCTTTTCTTGGGCCAGATTCAGGCAATCGTCCAAATAAGGATAGATCTGTATTCCTCTTAGCCTGAAGAAAGCTACCACTGGAGCCAGAACCTTCGTGAACACTCTGGGCGCAGTAGATAAGCCAAAGGGCAAAGCAGAGAACTGATAATGTGAAGTCCCAGCCCGAAAACGCAGATACTTCCTGCAACTGGGCCTGATAGGAACATGAAGGTAAGCCTCCTTGAGATCCAGAGTCACCATCCAGTGATCTTTGCCCAGCAGAGGTAAAAGCTGCTGTAACGTCAACATTTTGAACTTGGGAATGTCCAGATATGTGTTGAGGATAGACAAATCCAAAATTGGTCTCCACGTGTTTCCTTTCTTTGGTACTAGAAACAGGCGAGAATAAAATCCTAGGCCCACTTCTGGCAGAGGGACCGGTTGTATGGCCCCTATTTGAAGTAGAGAAATTTGCTTGCGAGCCTCTAGTCTTTGCTGAGGAGGAACGTCCGGCATGCCTTTGAAAGGAGGCAAGGTATGGAAATAAAACTTGTAACCCCGGTGTATGATATCCAATACCCATTTGTCTAGGGTAATCAACATCCAATTTTCCTTGAAGAGAGCTAACCTTCCTCCCAAAGGTGCTGCCAGGCAAGAAGGATCTGGCAGCTGAAAAGTAGGTCATTGGGCCTGTTTACGAAAGGACTGGCCCCTGCCCTCACCGAAGATTGTGCAGGTGAACTCCCTGTTCTAGGCCTGAAAGAACTCTGAGCTCTGCCCCTACCTCGTCTAGATCTACCCCTAGACTGAGAGTCATAAGAAGGATACGTCCACCCCTTAGCAGGCCAATTCCTACTAAACTGGAGGCTGAACTTGCAAAAATCTTTAACAGCCTGCATAGACTTAGCCTTGTCTTCCATTTTCTTCAAGACTGACTCCACAGGTGAACCAAACAACACATCAGACTGCAAAGGAGCATCCAAAATCCTTGTCTTAACATGGTCAGATAAATTCTGATCCTTCAGCCAGGCGTGCCTGCGAAGAACTGAGCCAGTGGCAGCCACCCTAGACGAGGCCTGCACAGCATCAAAACCACACTGTAATTAATGCTTACCCACCTGTTCAGAGACATGCACCAAATCTTGTAATTCTTTACACTCAATGCCTTCCGCCAGAGCATCCACCTTAGACTTCAATTGAGAAAGAAGAAAGTTTTGATATTTCAACATATGAAACTGGCAATTCAAAGCCCTCATAGCTAAGGTAGAAGATGTATAGACCTTCTTTCCCCATCTATCCAAAGCTCTGGCTTCTTTATCTAGAGGAACCGGATTTTTTACAACAGAGGCCTTGACACCCTTAGGTCCCTGACTAATAGTTTCTGGGTCCACCCTAGGACTCTTATAAAGATATTTATGAGCCTCAGGCACCCTGTAATACCTATCCGGTTTAACAGGAGCAGGAGGCAGAGAATCAGGATTAAGTGAAGCCTCTGCAAACACATCTTCCACAACATCCAGAACAGGGGTATAGCCAAGGACCTATGCTGGGGTAACAGCAAAAACTCCTAAGCCTTTTCCTAGAATCAGAGAAGTCCTGACCTTCCCACTTAAAATGTTCCCTCATAGAATGAAGTGTCTCTGAAAAGAAAAATCCTCTGGAGGAGAAGCAGAAGGAGTGGAATCATCTGCATCAGAATCAGAATAAGGAGAGTACTCCTGCAAGTCTTCAGCTGAAGACTCTGAAACATCCGAAGCCTGCTCAAAACTTCCCAACTCTGGCTCCACCCTAGGCCTCTTATCAGGAGGGGCAAAGAACCTCTAATCAGAGTAATCAAATCTTCTGCCATTTTAAGCATGTGCTTCTTAGGCACAGACCCTGCTGAACTAGGAGTGACACCAACAGAAGCTAAAACTGGCCTGCCTCTGGGAGAAGCCTTGGAAACAGAAGGAGAAGGCCTAACCACCCTAGGAAGGGAGGGAGTACAGTAACTTGAGAAGCCCCTTCAGCCTGACCTGCCTCCTGAGAGACCACCTCCTGCAAAATCAAAGTCTCCCCCTGAGACTCCAGAGAAGTCTCCGCCGGAACCACCGGTTCCACTGAAGCCTCTAAAGAACCGGCGTCCGGAACGGACGACTCATCTTGCCTGGGTTTAGCTGCTTTGTCTTTGCGCTTCTTCGCAGAAGCGGGCGCCGGAGAATCCGATGGCATATTATAATTGCACCGCTTCCCAAAGACCAGCCTAGCACAATCTAACCTTCGCTTAATAGTGCGTTTATTGAACCTAGCACAAAAGCGACACCCAACAACGTCGTGCTCAGGCCCCAAACAAGGAATACACAAAGAATGATAATCCCTATGCGGTATCTGTTTCCCACATTCACTTTTTCTGACATCCGGTAAAATACTGAGGCAAGAAAAAAACAAAATATTCCCCAACGGGGTACTTAGCCAACTTGGATTCGGTCTGAAACTCCGAATTCGAAAAATTTCAGAACGCCGAACGGCACTTGCAACGCTGCTTCTGCATCGGACCATGCGGCAAAAAAGACTGAGGAAATGACGTCGGTCATGCACTTTTGTACCCTGACGTCCTGATGTCAGTTTTAAGCGCCATGACCGACGTCAGCCTAATACTTTGGTATTCGGGCCGACCGAGGACAGCGGACTACCCATATGTAAGGACTGCAGCAATGTGAGATGAAGAACATCACAGATAGAGTGCCCATCTGTAATGGACATTTTATAGCCACATTTTGTACACTTCTTAAACCCAGAGGGTTTATGTCCCTTTAGTTCTTTCGACATGGCAAGCAACTGCATCACACACAACCGACAGAGTCAAACACAAAAGGAGGGCGGGAAGACCAAAAAGCACTTAAAGGATAAGGAAACTCTAACTTAAACGCTTCCTAAAAGGGAGTTGACCACTAACACAAGCACAACAAAACAAGGGAACACACTGGAGAGGACTAGGTCCTCTAACTTAAACGGGCCTAGCCCGCGAAAACAGTAGGGATACCACAAAACACTAAACTCTCAAAACCTCACGCAACAACTATTCAGGTACAAAGTTAGCTATCAAAATAGCTTTTGTCAAAAGGAAGACTGCTAAAATACTAAAAGTATTTTAAAAGGGTACTTAGCCACAGCCAAGCGAGACCACATCCTAACTCTACGAGCAGCAAACAAGATCTGGGGCTAGGGAGAGATGCATCCTGGGATACCGGGTTAGCTCAGCCAATTAGAGACAAATTTGGCCGAGTCGGAACCGATTCTCGGCTCCGAACCCGTGAGTAAGGAATGTAGGCGAGATAGGACCACATAACATCCTTAGTTATCCTTTTTTATAAATACTATTCTGTTTAATGACATTTTTTAAAGTATTAATATACCTCCCTCTTTTGGAATTAAAATAGTTACTTATTAATATTATGTTATAAATGGATTGTTAGCAAAACTCTTGATGTTTTGGCTTGACTGTTAGAATGTGGCAAACAGATCTACGTCTTACATATGTTTGGTCTCTTGATGTATGGATCTCCTTTCCACTTATGAGGCAACACTTTCTTTCTGCTGAGGGCATCTTCCAAATGATTCTGCAGAACTAGAACATGGACTTTTGAGTATGGAATTTGACTTGTAAAACTGCTTTCCATATTTTGATTGCTTCTTTGCAAAGCTGGAAAGAGATCTGGCTTTTCCATCTTTGCTTATTTAACACATTACTGTAGAACTGTGTAACCCAACTTGCAAATAACCTGATTGAAAACTGACCTAAAAAGATGTCAGAGTTCTGTGCAATGCTTTCAAATGTCACAGATGTGGAGAGGTTTCTCTTGCTGATAACATCTGCTTTGAACTGGTAACCTGTTGAAATTGGAGCCCTGTAATTGTTATAAGAATTCTCCCGCTACACTGCTGAAACCTAGACATAAATGTAGTGTATTATCCTAAAGCAAAGTAGTTCTTCATTAAGTAACATGCTGTGTTTTGCACTATAATTAATTTTGTTGAGTGGAGCACACACTTACAAGGACTGTAGTGCTAGGAAACCACCCACCTTCCCATTTACTACATAGCTTTCCATATAGAACTTACTATGAAATAGTTAGACTTTAAGGGTATTTTTTCTGTTAACCTCATACAAGCTCTACCATTAGTTGAGGAAGGGCTTCTGTTAAATTATTTAGGTAAAGTTAATGAAAGGTTCTGATCATCGCAGTTTACATACTAACCTGCCTGACTCATGACAGTTTTTTGCAGTTTCTGGGTCTGTCACCAAGTCCAACCTGTTCTGTTCGCTCTCGCTACACTATGACTCATGCCTCTCTCTCACACTACTTTCAAAATCCTAACCACTCCCACAACTCCCATATTTATCTCTACCCAACTCCTATCACTTAACCACAACCATTCAAAACCACCACATCACTTCCTTATCTACTGACCCCACCTATACATTTTAAGCCCATTATTTCCCTCCCCTTACCTTTCCTTCCTTCTCACATCTCCTGTTAATCTACCTCTATACCGCTACTAAAATACCCTACATATCTTTATCAAAATTCTCACTATTTACCTAAAATAAATTCCTTACCCTATTTCTTCCCATTACATATTCCTTCAGCACTATAGTTTACATATTCATTGTTTAACTAAACAAAATGTCCATAAAACTTTCACTCCTCCACCCTATCCTTCCCTAGCCCACCTTTCTAATCCCCACACCCATCTAACCATAGCTTATCCTCCTTCTCACCCTTTCCTCCTAACACCTTACCAGTAGTTCATTCATTAGCCCATCACGACTACCATCACACACCTTCTTACCTAGCTACTAATATACTACAAGACGACTCCTTCTAAAATCCTCCTCACCATGAGTCCAACTAACAATTTTATGTTACAATTCTCTCTTTTCTTCACACTCCTTTGTTACCTACTATACATCACCACTCAAAATCCCAACTCCTTGCCACCCAAACACACTCCTACTACATCTCCCTTATCTACAGTTTCTGATATTTACTCACACATAGCTCCAAGCCTCTACCAAACAAAAAACATTGTACTATACAAAATAATAATATTCCCTCAAAAAAAACAGCTCTCTCTTACGGCCCCATTTTTTACCACTTCTTCTTTCGGCTTTTTCCCGGTTAGGGGTCGCCACAGCGGATCATATGTTCGCTCATGATTGGCAGTGGAGTTTTACCACTAATTTACAAATATACTTTACCAAACCTAGCAGACGAGTACTGCATTACTCCTGCAGATTAATTACCTTACCTCTATGTGGGGATATCCACCCAAATCCTGTACCTACATCATCCGTTATTCCTGTCCAACATTACAGAAGCAATTCCCAAAAATCCTTATATATGGTCACCATAAACCTGCAAAGCATTCGCAATAAAATCCCTGAATTCCACACTTGTATTGACCATTATCATTCTGACATCACTGCTGTTACAGAAACATGGCTAAAACCTTACATTAAGGACTCCAAATTTCTCCCTCCTAGCTTCTCAACCATAAGAATAGACAGATCCCGCAAAAAAGGTGGAGGTGTTGCTCTACTCTTTCCAAACACCTACAAAATAGTTCCCTATACAAATTCCACTCCACAGTTTGCCGATGCTGCAGTTCTTATTTCCTTCCTACAAATGAATGACTCTAAAAAGTTATGTATAATAATTCTCTATACCCCCCCCCCTGGTAACAGTCCATTGCTAGAGGATATCCTTGCCTGGATTTCCACAAATATCAACACAGTAACCATAATCTTATAGGTTCATAGGTTCATACTAGGCTATCTGCCCTAGGGCATTTACAAGCCTAGCCAGAGTGTGTTTGGCTTTCGCCACCCCTTGGAATGAGTTTACTGTGCCCTTTTTAAGGTTGTGTTTACTGTGCCTCTGTCTAGTAGTGACACAGAAGTCATCCCCGGGGTAAACCTACGATCTCCCATCCACTCGTCAAGATTTTTCTTTTAGACAGTCAGTGAGGGGCTCTGCCTAACATGGACTGGGATTCTATTCCAGAGTGAAGGGAGCCTCTGGGTTATGAATCTGTCCCTCCAGCATGTCCTATTAATTTCTGTGCTGAGGTTCATGTCACTCGATCGCGTAGCTCTAAGGGATTTGGATTTTCTGAGGTGGAGCATGTCCATTAATTCAGGGTTGGACATGGCTTTGTACATCAGGCATAGATCGCCTCTGAGTAGGCGGTATGCAACTGAGTAGAGCTGGAGTTTCTTTAGCCGAGCAGCATATGGCATCTGTTTGAGTCCCTTGATCCTCTTAGTGAGGTACTTTTGGGGTCTTTCTAGTTGCTGCAGGTGTTGGGTAAGGTACATCCCAAATGGGGCATTGTACTCAATTATGGGCCTGATGAGGGATGAGTAAAGGGGCACAATGACCTCCCTTGATCTAGATGCAAATCCTTTCGTGATAAGGTGGGCTATATAGAAGGTCTTCCTAACCACTTTGGCAATGTGGTTGTCAAAGGAGAGGTTACTATCAACTTGGGTCCCCAGGTCCCTAATTACTTCTTCTGTACTTAATGGATTACCTCCTATGTGGTAATTTGTGGGCACGTTGTTTTTGCCAAAGGTTATAACTATACACTTTTTGGCGTTTAGTTTAAGGCCATGGCTCTGGCACCAGTTATCCTTCTCTATGAGACCCTTTTGGAGGATGCTTGTGTCAGCTGGAGAGTCAATTATGGCACCCAGTTTGCAGTCATCTGCGAACATGGTCAGCCACAGTCCTCCCGTGTTAGCCTGTACCTCAGAAAAATATATTCTGAATAAGAGAGGTCCCAGGACTGAGCCCTGTGGGACGCCACTTGTAACTGGTTTAGAGTCTGACACGGCTCCAGCAATTCTGACCATGTGGGTTCTGTCCTTGAGCCAGTTTGCAACCCATCTTAAGACATAGGGGTTTATATTTAGGCTGGAGAGTTTGTCTACAATGCCCGAGTGGGGTATTGTGTCAAAGGCTTTTGCGAGGCCTAGGTAGGCTGTGTTGACCACCTTACCCTCATCAATGGCCTTGGTGACTATTTCAAAGAAATCTACCAGGTTCAGGAGGCAGGATCTGCCCTTGACAAAGCCGAATTGGGTAGGATCCAGTGTCTATAGGTCCCCAATGTCTTTGTTTATGAGCTCCATAATGATCCTCTCCATAGCTTTGCAGACTAGGCTAGTCAGGCTTATGGGGCGGTAGTTTCCAGGGTCCGTAGAGGCGCCTCCTTTGTGGAGTGGGACTACTGTTGCTGTACGCCATTCTTTGGGTACATATCCTGTAGTAAGGCTAAGATTGAATAGCAGCTTTATGTGAGGGTATAGCTCTTCCTGGAGTTCATGTAGCACTCAGCCCGGGACACCGTCCGGTCCAATTGATGCTGTGTTTTTTGCTTTGGAGAGGGCAGCTCTCACCTGGGCATCTGAGATGTCAGGGAGGCAACACTCTGCTGGGATAGATATTTGTCCTTTTGGGGGGGGGGGGGGGGAGTTTGCACTGAACCTGTCTGCCAGGATGTTGGCAATGTCTGAGGGTTCAGTGTATTTTTTGTTATTATGGACTAATTCTGAGCATATCTGGGAGTTGCCACCCAGGTTTTTAACATCACTAAAGAAAGCCTTATGATTATCTTTTGTTGCTTGTGCAATTTTTCTCTCAAAAGTGGCCTTGGATGTTTTTATGAGTGATCATAGATTTTTGCTAGTACTGATCAGAGATGCCTTCCCTTTTAGGGATTTTGCTCTATCATGTAGTAGCTTCCTCCTTCTGTTGTATAGCTTATTTATGGCTGGGGTCCACCAGACAGGACGCCTGCCTTTGGGGGAATGGGTCTTGGTTTTATCTGGGATTACATGATCCATGCATTCCTGAAGGTGTCCATAGAATGCGTTTATAAAGGATTCAGCAGATAGGGCCATGGTTTCCACTGGCCTGGGGGCCTTGAAGGATTCCTCTTTGGTTTTAAGAAGTGTGAAGTTAGCTTTTGAGAAGTTCTTCACTGTGGTCTTTTGTGCTGGGAGTGGGGGCGGGATGTGGATTTCTAGTGAGATTAATTTATGGTCCGATCTTACCAATGAGGGGTATACTTCTGGTATGGAACATTGTGTTCCCATGTTGGTGATGATCAGATCTAGTATGTTTTCCCCTCTTGTGGGAGTGGTGACCAATTGTTCCATAGCATTTGAGTGTATGAATTCTAGGAACCTCTGGGCTAGGGTGTTGGGGCTTGAGTAATGCTCCCAGTCTATGTTTGAATAGTTTAAGTTCCCCAATATGATGGTGTTTGGAGAGACCTTCATATTCTCCAGTGTCTTCAGGAAGGCCGAGTGGGGCTCCTGAGTTTGAGAGGGTGGTCTGTAGCATGCTACAAACTGAAAGACAGTTTTGCCCACTGTTAGTTGCACATGGATGGTCTCCAATGCTTTGTGCAATGTCACTAACCTGGAGGTGTGGGTGTCCTTCATGAATATGGATATTCCACCTCCTTTTGTGGTTCGGTCTGAGTTTTGGGGCCAAAAACATGATATGAGGTATAACCTGGTAGTGCTGGGGTGCTCGCGGGAGCCTTGAACCAGGTTTCTGTCACTACACAGACATCAATGTTCTCCATACTGAGGAGGGCTTCGAGAGCGTGCATCTTCAGGTTTAGACTTCTGGCGTTGAGCAGCATTACCCTTAGTTTCTTTCTACTTGTGTTGTCTAAGGAGGTGGGTTTGTCTTTTGAGCCTTGCCTAAAAAAGGCACTATGGGGGTGGCAAGAGCCTTTGCCAGTATCCAAAAGGGTGATGTAAATATAAACTAGCTAGAGCTCTCAGCCAGTATTCCATCTTCAAACATTAATCTATTGAGTTTTACTCAGGTTATCACTTCAAATAAAAACCAAATAAAAATTTTAGACTGGATGGTTTCTGTAGATGGTTTGTGGATCTGTCTGTAGAGTGATGAACAGGCAGGAGAGACCTGGGAGGAGGAGATATGCTCTAGAGGAGACAGGAAATGAAGGTCAGCAGGACTAAGACAATATATGTGTGTGAATGAGAGGGAGGATAGAGGAATGGTGAGGATGCAGGGAGTAGAGGTGGTGAAGGTGGATGAGTTTAAATACTTGGGATCCACAGTTCAGAGTAATGGTGTGTGGAAGAGAGGTGAAGAAGACAGTACAGGTAGGATGGAGTGGGTGGAGAAGACTGTCAGGAGTGATATGTGACAGACGAGTACCAGTAAGAGTGAAAGGGAAGATCTACAAGAGGGGTAGTGAGACCAGTTATGTTATATGGGTTGGAGACAAAAAGGCAGGAGTCAGAGCTTGATGTGGCAGAGTTGAATATGTTAAGATTTGCACTGGGTGTGACGAGGATGGACAAGATTAGGAATAAGCGTATTAGAGGGTCAGCCCAGGTTGGAAGGTTTGGAGACCAAGCCAGAAAGGCAAGATTACGTTGGTTTGGACATATGCTGAGGAGGGATGCAGAGTATATTGGGAAAAAGATGCTAAGGATGAAGCTGCCAGGTAACAGGAAAAGAAGAAGGCCTAAGATAAGGTTTATGGATGTGGTGAGAGAGGACATGCAGGTGGGTTGGTGTGACAGAGCAAGATGCAGAGGACAGAAAGACATGGAAACAATTGATCTGCTGTGGCGAACCCTGACGGGAGCAGCCGAAAGAAGAACAACCCCAATAAAATACATTCTACAAGCACTCTAACACCCTTCGTGAACACCTCCTTCACTGAACTGTCCCCCCTCCTTTCATAAAGCACACCAATACAAACAGATAAGGAACCTTACAAAATTCAACCCAATTACCTTCATAGACACCCTAAAAAAAATCAACTGTTCCATGCTAAAAACTCTCCCACTAGATGTTGCACTTAATTACTTCAACTCAACATTCCTAGATGCACTAAAAAACCTTGTCCCTCTTTGGCTTAAGCGAATCAAAGCAAACCATGCCCCATGGCTAACCAAGAACACTAAAGAACCTATGAGAGACAGAGACAAAATATGGATAAAATGGCTAGCAATAAAGACCCACCTGACCTGCAGATATTTAAACAACTACAAAACCAAGAAAAAAAAAAACTAGTTATCAAAGACAAAAAAAAAAATAATGACCTAAAACTTCAGAATGACCACAAGTTAAACCCCAAAACAATCTGGAACTCCATTACATCACTACTAAACCCAGGCATGAAAAGCAACACATGTCCAAATCCCGACAAAACACCTCAATAAATGGCCACTATCTTCAATTTTCATTTTATTGATACTATAGCACAAATTACTGCTACTTTCCCGCAAGCCCATAGCAACCCAAATCCTACAACTCCTTTAAAACTATCTTCTTGCTCTCAAATGACGTTACCCTCCAATTCTCCTCACAACCCTGTACCCATTCTACATCTACATTCACTTTTAAACCCTTTCCAATAGTCACAATAAAAAGATTACTTCTCAAGCTCAAACCTTGCTCTAGTGCTACCGATAACCTACCTAGACAATTCCTAAAACTAGCAACCAAAGCTATTGCCCACTCTATTGCTATACTCCTAAATAGAGCCATTCAAGAATCTTGTGTCGCTAAAATCTGAAAAAAAAGCATTTATTCTTCCGATTCATAAAGGTGGCAACAACACTGACATCTCAAACTTCAGACTAACAGCCATTCTCTCACCCATCACAAAGATCTTGGAAAAATGTGTACATACTCAAATCCTAAACTATCTGATTCAAAACTGTAGATCAGAGTGTAACGTGTGTGTGCTATATCTTTAAGAAGTATGTGAGGCTGTGCGTGCACATATAAATTGTAGACGTGTGTAATCCCTAGTGTCATTTTGTAGACGCAGCCATAGACTGAGCATGTATGATCGCAGTTGTTAGTTTGTATACAAGTTAGTTAAGTTATAGTCAGTAAACGTCTATAGTGATATGTTTGTATAAAATAAAGATAGTCAGTTAACCTCTATAGTGATATGTTTGTAAAAAATAAAGATAGTCAGTAAACCTCTATAGTGATGTGTTTGTATAAAATAAAGATGCTTAAACAGAACCTACAAAGACTTGTTTATTCATGTACCAACACAAAGCAACATGGTGTCAGAACCGGGATGGAAGAGAAAAGAATATTCTGAGCCATGAGATGTAAAGACGACGGCGAAGGTAAAACAGAGAGAAATTAGTACAAACACAACCAGAAAGAATCAAATGTAATGAGAAAGAATACAAATTACTTACCTGATGCGAAAAGAGGTAAGAAGGGGCATTACAAGGGCACAAACCACATTGTCAGGCAAGCAGAAAATACAAAAGAGTTAGTTAACTGAAAGAAAAAGTTTACGACAAAAGTATTTGACAAAACGATTAACAGTAAAGTACAAAACAAGTCTGTTTAAAGCAAATCAAGTGTGTTTAAGGAAGAATTGGGCATGTTTAGAGTAAAATGAGTGCAAGAAAAGTATAATAAGCAAGGAAAAGGGCTTAAATTAGCAAAACGAGTGTAATAAGCAAAGAAAAGGGCATGTTGAGCAAAAATGAAGCAAAGCAGCTGCGTGTAATTGGGCAAAGTGCTGTGTTTGGGTATAACTATGACTGTGTTGCATCAAGGAAGTAAATAAAGTTATTTGAAGTATCTCAGAGTGTGTAAAGTGCTTATAACTATGCATGTATTTCAAAGAGCAAATTATGTGTAAAGTGGAACTATTTCATGTGATCCAGTCAAAGCATAGTTATTTTGAGGAAATGTTCTTGTGCTGGGTGTGTCTATTCACAAAGTGCCACCATTACAGAGTGCTTCTTGTACTGGAAGTTGTCTAGCAAGGTACCACCATTTTGGGAGCACTTCAGTGTGTTATATGCAGTTAATCGCAAAGTCCAATTACTTCGAGAGCTATTGAGTTTTGGGCAATAGATGTTTGATTTATTCGCATTAAGCAGTTGCTTGATATGTTTTTTTGCATTAAAAAATGTTTCTTGCAAACGATTACAAGAGTATTACAGTGGTCGTGAATTACTCGGTTGCATTGTAAATTCTCAAATGTTTCTTAAGGTGATGGTTTTAATGAGTGATGGCGCATGACTGTAGCATCTCTATCTTTATCAATAAAAGTTCCAAGCAATTACTTTAGCATTTTTGCCTTTACCAATTCCGACAATGCATGACTTTTGCATTTTTGCCTTTACCAATTCCAAAAGTATAGCAAGTGATGATAAATGACTTTAGCATGTCTGCCTTTACCAATAAAAACTCCGTAAATCATCAAACAATCTGAAAAGTTACTTTGTAATACTCCGTAAAGCATCACTTTGAAAAGTTATTTCACAAAGCTCCGTAAAGCATCAAACAATTTGAAAAGTTATTTCACAAAGCTCCATAAAGCATTGAACAATTCAAAAAGTTATTTTGCAAAGCTCTGTAAAGCATCAAACAATTCGAAAAGCTATTCTGCAAAGCTCCGTGAAGCACCAAACAGTCCAAGAAGTTTATTTTGCAAAATCAAGCAAAGTTTGGAAAGTACAGTAAAGCATCAAGAAGTCCAAGAAGTTTATATTTCGCAAAGTCCAGTTATTCGAAAGCACTATGAGTTTGTACATTCGCATATTACAGAGAACCTCAACGGAAGAAAATACAGAGTACAAAGTACAGAGTATAAAGGCATTGGGCTAGTACTATTTATGCCTATTATTTATGCATATGTGTAGGTGTGTGTATTCGTGCATAGTTGCAAGATCCTTCACTGGTATGAGTTAATATGGCAGATGGATTTTGAAAACCCCTACCACTTGCGTTTGATCAGAATATTGCAGAGAACTGGAGAATATTTGAACAAGATTAGGATATTTTTATACAAGCAGCTTATGCAGACAGAGATGCACTTACCAGGGCATTCATTTTGCTAAACTTAGAAGGGTCTGTGACCACAGAAAGAGAGCGTTTGTTTGTATATACACCAGCAATGTATGAAGGAGAAGGTGCAGACCCACCATATTGTTGTGCAAGCTGAATCAAGGGAAGATCCCAAGTGCTTGAAATGCAAGTTTAGAGAGATGTGCAACCCCCAGATGAATATTACATTAGAGAGGCATTTGTTTTACACAAGGAATCAGAAACCAGGGGAAACATTTGCAGCTTATATAACTGACTTAAGAAACAGAGCTAAAACGTGTCGGTTTGATGATCTAAAAGATGAGCTGATAAAGGGACAGGCTTGTATGTAGTAACAATAGTGTGGCTATAAGAAAGATTTTGGTTCATGACAGTGATTTAACATTGAGCAAGGCAATAGAGATTTGTCACATCCATGAGGTAACAGAAAGAAATACGGATATGCTTGCAATATAACTTATGTACTCACCATAAGTGAGCCATGGGCTCAAGTTCAATGCCAAGAAATGTATAGTTATCCCCTTTGGGGAAAAATATGTACCCGTGAATTACCACATAGGTGGCAGTACACTAAACACCAAAAGTGTGATAAGAGACTTAGGGACACAAGTGGACAGTGGTCTCACCTTCAATAACCACATCGCCACAACAGTCAGGAAATCCTTCTATGTGGCACACCTCATCACTAAGAGCTTTTCATCCAGAAAAAAGGAGGTCATTGTCCCACTGTACTCATCCCTCGTTAGATCCATTATAGAATAGAATGTCCCATTTGGTATGTACCTCTCAAGACATCTGCAACAACTGGAAAGGCCACAGAAATATCTCACTAAAAGAATCACAGGCCTAAATCAGATGCCCTATGCTGACCGCCTTAACTCCAGCTATACTTTGCCGCATATCGTCTACTCCGACGCGCTCTCTGCTTAATATACAAGGCCATGTCAAACCCAGAGCTGTTGAACAAGCTACACTTAAAGAAATCCCAATCCCTCAGAGCCACATGCTCCAGGGATCTAAACCTTGTCATCAATAAACAAAACATGCTGGAGGGATAGGTTCCTGACCCAGAGACTCCCCAGACTCTGGAACAGACTGCCCATACATGTCAAGCAGAGCACCTCTTTGACCCTCTTCAAAAGAAATTTTAATGATTGGATGGGAGAAAGGAAATTCACCCCAGGGATCATGTCAGTTGCCCTGCTAGACAGGGGTCCAGGGAAGTAAATAGTGTGAGAAGAAATAGCCAGGGAATTGTTATGGCTAGGCTTGTATAGACCCTAGGGCCGATAGCTTAGTACCAACCTATGAACCTATAATGTTCCATGTCTCTTGTCCATAATCTCGCCTTCATTCTTGCTGGTTGGGTTCAGAACAGAGTATCGGTTCCGACTCGGCCTATTACTAAAGCGCGAGAGCTTCCACTGGCTCGAGGCTATCCCCTATCCCATAATGCCTAGGGAAGAATACTCAGATCTTGTTTGCATAATGCTAACATATTAGAAAACATATACTAAAAAACAATGGTAATAATTTTTAGCCTGTGACTCATGAGGCAAGAAGGAAAAGAGAGAACCTTTTATCATCAATAAAAACTTCCTCTTGATCCTCCAGGAGCTAAGGTTGGGGGAAGGAGATGGGACACAAGAATGAAGGTGAGATTATGGACAATAAACATGGAACATTATGGTGAGTACATAATTTATTTATTTTATTTTATTTTACATTTGTTGACCAGGCTAGTCTAACTGGATATATGTCCATTTTCAGTAGAGGCCCGGGGAGATAAGCTCCAAGACAAACTGTTAACATAAAAAATTACAAAGAAATATAAAAAATGAAATTATAGTAATATATACACTAACAAATCAGGTTAATAAGAAATCATTTGAAGAAGAGATATAAAATACAATGAAAACTGGAGTTTCAAAAATAACATGTAGGTACATTCCATAATGCAAAAAAGAGGCATACAGGCTAGTTCAATGTACAGGTAAAGTACATCACTTAATGGCAAAGAAAAAAGGAGGTATACAGGCTGATGCCACATGCAGTACATTACACAATGAAAGAGGCTGCTTAATGATCAGTAGTAGTAATAATGAGTTACAAAGAAAAATTAATACTTTTTTTTTTTTTTGCAAATAAGTGCGAGAGGGAAGGAAAATAATGAGATACAAAGCACAGAAGTCATATATTGTTAAAAAAGGAAATGACAGAAAAAATAATTAAAAGAAAAAGGGAAGACAGAGCATATTTTGGGTAGAGTAGATGTTTAGGCAGGTTTAGTAAGTGTGTTTTGAGGAAAAGTTTCAGTCTTTTTTTGAAGAGTGATAGAGAGGAAATTGAGGAAAGGTCACAGGTTAGAAGATTCCAGAATTTCCCCACAGTATTGGAGAAGAGAGAATCCCCAGCCCTGTTGTTAGATTTAGATGTTTTAACTAGAAGTTTCTGAGATGAACGTAAGGACTTCAGATTATTATAGGGGGTGATGATGGTAGAGAGACTAGGAGTATTGGAAGGTTGGTAGAGAGTTGGTGGTACATGATCAGATTCTGTAGTTCCAACCATTCAAGCTGCTTTAAAATAACACAGTAGTGAGTTTTAAATGGGTTACCTGTAGCAAATCTGGCTATATTATTGTAGGAGCTTTCCAACTTACTGAGGTTGTTCTTAGGTTGGTGAAAATGGAAGAGGCATAGAGGAGTGTAGAGATTAGATGAGTATGTGCAATAGTAGTTCTAGCTGTAGGTGATAGGAAGGGTTTTATTCTGTACAGAGAGCCAAGTTTGTTGTTGACAGATTTAATAGTGTTGTTGACGTGTATATCATATAAAACTTCTTAATGTTGTGTTGTCCTATCTCGCCTTCATTCTTGCTGGTTGGGACAGCGTCCCCAGCACCTTTTCTTGGGTGGCTCAAGGGAATAAGCTCTTAAGAAGATTGGAACCAAATGAAGCCCTGTTCCGGGAGGCCACATCTACTTTGTAAGCACAGATCGAGTCCAAAGGCAATCTGGCCTGAAAGGCAGCCGAAGTTGACATAGCTCTAAGTTGAGTGGGCCCTAATCTTTCCTGGCAAGTTTTTATGCTGAGAACTATATGCATAGGTTATCGTGTCAGTAAGCCATTTTGACAAAGTAACTCTAGATATTGGTGCACCTCTCTTATTATCTGAGAAAGAGACAAATAACTGGTCGAATTTAATGAATTCTTTTGTTCTATGCAAGAAGAAACATAACTGCCTGTGAACATCCAACTGGCGTAGCTTATATTCTGCTTTGTTGTCATAATTTGGAAAGAAAATGGGCAGGTCAGTGGACTGGTTCAAAATGGTCTCAGAACATACTTTTGGAAGGAATGAAGGGAGGTGATTTTAAGGTCTATAATTACAGTGATGTTGAGTTTAACAGTCAGGTTGCTGACCTTTTTGAAAAAGGTCTGTCTTTTGTACCCACAAAAAAAGCATCAATAGATCAAACCTTAATAGACCTTAAACTTTTCAAAAGGGAATTGAATTTTGAATTTCTTTTTAAAGGGACCTCCAACACTCTTGGTGAAAGGCAAGTGTGTAAAAAATCTAGCACATTTAATCCCACCCTTCACCAGACAGTATCGATCTGTGAAAAAATGTGGAGAAAGATATTAGGAAAATGTTTACAACAAACAGTGAATGTGGATGGGGAAACAACATAAATAAAGAAGAAGTGGCACTGTTGAAGCAAATTTGTAACAATACTGAAATAAGGGTTATGAAACCTGATAAAGGTGGAGGTCTTGTTATCATGAACAACTATATATATATATATATATATATATATATATATATATATATAGACAAAATGTTCATGGGGACACCTACTGTGAAATAAGCTTGAATGAAAAACATCTGTTATAGGAAAGTGGATATTATGTTAGAAGAAATGGTACTGAATCAACAAATTAGCATTGATGAATACAAGTACATGTTAGTTATTAACATATGAGAACACCAACGATTTTTGGAGTCCTCAAGATACACAAAGATCTTGCGGGTTCAGACCAATAGTTGATGCCTGCACATCTAAGACTCATCCTATAGCTAGATTTATAGACAGTCAACTAAAGAATATATTGAGGGACTGCCCTGGGTATTAAAAGATTCCTGGGACTTTTTGTCAAAAATAACTAGAGAAATGTATAGCGGTAAGTTGATTTTTATTACTACTGATATCCAAGATCTATTTTCGATCATAGCACATGACATTGGGATAGACTGGTTCTATCAATATCTTTGCCAATATACCACCCTAAACCACAACCATATATTAACTGTCAGAACATTAATGGCTCTTGTGCTGGATACCAACATCATTATATTTGAACAACAGTTATTTAAACAAGTTAAAGGGGTAGCAACAAGGACAACATGTGCCCCCATCTTTGCCAATATTGTGTTGGCCTTTTGGGAAAGGGAATTAATTTTCAAGAGTCCCTTTGTGAAATATTGGACGTTTTATAGGCGTTACCTTGATAACTTCATTATTCTGTGGAATAATATGAACAAGTTGGAAAACTTTCTGAAATTTATAACAAGTAGCACTGATTTTTTGGAATTTACACATTCAGTAAGTGTTAAAGTGAATTACTTAGATATAACCATTAAAAGGATGGAACCACTAATCAATTTATTTTCACAATATTTCGAAAGCCCACATAATATTCAAACAATCTCTTGCATTACGACAGCTGTCACCCCCTCCATCAAAATAAATCATTAGTTAAGGGGCAAGGGGTGCGGCTGGCCAGAATGGTATCTGTCTATAATGATTTCTTAGAACAAAAGGAGGTCTTGAAGGGCATGTTAACACAAAGAGGATACCCCATTAGTTATTTGGCAACATTTTAAATGAAGTAATACAGAAGAAAAATAGTGGTCATTTTGTCCCCTTATTAGGGGTAGGTGGTGGCCTACAAAATAATGAAAATCAAGATGGAAAAGGCAACTTCAACAAATCGGCTATATTTAGATACAATAACCATTTTTAGAATATCAGGGACATTATTAGACACAATTGGAATATTTTTTGTACAGACCCAGAACAACTTCAATTGGTAGGAACGTCCCGCAGAACTTTTTATAAAAAGGACTATACCTTAAAAAATATGTTGGAGTGACAAACAAGATACAAGTAAGGAGAAAGGTATGGTAAAATGTGGGTATTGTATGCAATGTCATCACATGATTGAAGCAAAAGAGATGTACATTCCTAATTATGGAAAATACATCATTCACAGAAAGTTTTCCTGTAGTAGTAAAGCTGTGGTATACCTAGCCCTATGATCCCAGTGTCCCAGTTTTTATATTGGAAAAATCATCAATGCTTTCAGGAGCAGGGTGTACCAGCACTACTATGATACAGGTAAAAAGACACCAAAAAAGCTCTGGCAGCACATGTAATAAGAAGTTATGTTCTTACCATAACGTTCCATGTTAGTTGTCTTCTTCTCACCTTCTTTCTTGCTGGATGGGTTCGGAGCCGATCCTCGGCTCCGACTCAGTCTATAGTATAGCTCGAGAGCTATTTTTACCGGCTCGAGGCAGCCCTATAACCCACAATACCATGCGCCAACTCCCCAGATATCGTTTGGAAGCTAAGACATAGTATAAATATAATATCATAATATCAAAATCCTCATTTGCAAGTACGGGCTCCCTGCTAGTAACATTAAGGATACTGGGAAACCGTAACATGTTATATTTCCAGAAATGGAAGGACTCAGAGACCTGAAGTCTATCCAGGCTAGGGGGCAGGAGGGAGGGATGCAAGAAAGAAGGCGAGAAGAAGCCAACTAACATGGAACGTTATGGTAAGAACATAACTTCTTAATGTTAAGTTGTCATTTTCGCCTTCATTCTTGCTGGATGGGACAGCATCCCTAGCATTTTAGTCCTGGGTGGCTCAATGGAACAGACGCCTGAGTACGGTGGAACCAACGTCAGCTCTATTTCTGGAGGCTATATCAAGTTTGTAATGGGCAATAAAGGTATGTTTGGAAGCCCATGTAGCTGCTGCACATATGGCATCTAGTGGTAACCTTGCTTGAAATGCCGTTGATGTTGATAGTGCCCTGGTTGAATGAGCCTTAGGCCTAGACGGAAGTTGCCTGTGTCTCAACTCATAGACAAAGGTAATAATAGATGTCAACCATCTGGAAAGAGTAACCTTCGATACCGGAAGCCCTTTCTTTCCTGCAGCATAAGAGAGAAAGAGCTGGTCTGACTTTCTGAGTTGTTTTGTCCTGTCTAGATAATACCGTAATTGGCGATGAACATTTAACGAATGTAATTTCTGTTCAGCCCTGTTGGTATAGTCTGGGAAAAAGACAGGCAAGTCAATGGAGTGGTTTAGATTTGTTTCCGAGGATACTTTCGGTAGGAAGCAAGGGTTTGTTCTGAGAGTTAACCTGTCTTTGTGAAAGACCAAATAAGGGGGACGGACAGACAAAGCTTGAAGTTCCGATACCCTTCAGGCAGATGTTATGGCTACTAAAAACAGAGTTTTCCAAGAAAGAAGCTTGAGGGAGCAAGAAGCTGCAGGTTCAAAAGGAGGCAGAATCAATGAGGTTAGAACTAAATTCAAATCCCATTGTGGAGGTGGATCTTTAACTGGAGGTCTAAGCAAAAAGATGCCCTTGAGGAAGGCTTTACAAAGTTTGTGGGACATAATATTTGCTTCTGAGAGCCCAACATGAAAATTAGCAATGGCCGCTAATTGTGCCCTGATGGTGGCCGACGATGACCCTGAATGAAAAAGCTCTGCCAGAAAATCTAGAACCTTCTGAATGGGTGCATGGAAAGGATCTAGGGACTTAGTTTGTGCCCAATGCGAAAAACACTTCCATTTACTCGCATACGTCTTCCTAGTATTGGACTTATGGGAAGCCAGAATTATATCACGAACAGGAGGAGAAATAAGGGGAAGCCTGGCTAAGGCTGGAAGTGGAGCAACCAAGCTGTGAGGTTGAGGGAATGAAGAGACTGATGCAGCTTGCCCGTGAGATGGGTCAACAGATCCGGAAGGGGTTCCAGATGCTAAGGCTGATCCAGTAGGTAACTCTGCAGAAACGGAAAACATACCTGTCAAGGCCAAAACGGGGCAATGAGGATCATTTTGGATCTCAATGCGGTTGCTTTCTGAATTAATTGCGGGATCAATGGCAAGGGAGGAAAGGCATATAGAAGACCCCGGGGCCAATCATGAACAAGAGCGTCTCTGGGGGGATGGCCTGGTAGAGGAAAGAGTGTGAAGAAGTCGAGGCACTTGCTGTTTTGAGGAGTTGCGAAAAGATCGCAGCAAGGCTGGCCCCACTTCTGAAATATTCTCTCTGCTACCGCTTGATTTAGAGACCACTCGTGAGGCATGAGGATAGTTCTGCTCAATTTGTCCGCTATGACGTTGGACTTCCCGGGGATGTGCGTTGCTATCAGAAACCGTTGAGAGGAAATCACCCATTGCCAAAGTCTGAGTGCTTCTCGACATAGGGGGTAGGACTTTGTTCCACCCTGTTTGTTTATGTACCACACTACAGACATATTGTCCGTTTGAATTGCTTATAGTCCCTGTGGGAAGAGAGCTCTGAAGGGCTTGCAACGTCAAAAGCACCGCCCTCATCTCCAGGACATTTATGTGCAGGTGGCGTTCTGATTGTTGCCATGTGCCTTGGACAGTCCTGCCCTGATAATGCCCCCCCCCCACCCGATCAGGGAGGCATCCGTTGTCACCGTGGCAACTGGGGGGGGACAAAGGGTCTGCCCTGAAAAAGCTGAGGGGAAACCATCCACCAGGAGAGATGATTCTTGCAAGAAGGGGTTATCAAAATATTGTGAGTCATTGGTAGCTGTTGAAAGGACCACTGAGAAAACAGCATCCACTGAAGGAGCCTCATGTGGAAGCGGGCTAATGGGAGTAGAAGAATCGCCGCTGCCATGAGGCCTAATGCTTTCAATACTAGCTTGACTTGAACTCTGTTGACTAGAGAAGGGAAAAAGGGCTACAAAAAGGGTTGTATGAATAAGGCAATTAGTAGGGACCTAAACAAGGGTAACTAGCTGGAGAAACTACCTGAAAAATTAGTTAAATAGAATAAATCTCTTACTGACCTGAGCCGGTAAAAAAAAGACAACCTCACAGCGAAGCGGCAAACGAGATCTGGGGAGTTAGCGCATGGTATTGTGGGTTATAGGGCTGCCTCGAGCCGGTAAAAATAGCTCTCAAGCTATAATATAGGCCGAGTCGGCTCCGAACCCATCCAGCAAGAATGAAGGCGAGAATGACAACTTAACATTATGCCACGAAGGACATAATTATAAATTCATCATTATAGATCAGACAAAATTGGGGGAAAGGGGTGGTCCACTGAATGAATGATTATTTAGAACTTAAAAGAGCTTAGATGGCAAATCAAGACCAATACATCAGAACATCCTGGTCTAAATAGTTTGGTGTCCATTTGCTCTCTTTTAGGACTAAAAGCACAATTTTTTTATGTGACAAAATGGTGGGTCTTAACTGTATATCAGGATCATAATATATAGTTTTGCATAATATGTATTATTTATTATGTAGTATGTGTTTGTATCTATGTATCATATTTTAAGTCATGGTTTTACAAGTTAGAAATTGATGTTGATTTCTTTAAGAGGAATATGATGTCATTAATTGAGTAATACATTTATGTACATAAAGGTTGTTGGGGGGTAGATAAGTTTGTTCTGAAGAAGTTTCTATTGTGGAGACGAAAGAGCTAAATAAATATTTTGTGTGGATTATTGGCTCAGTTCCCTTGCTTGTTTTGGAAATATAACTCTAGATATTAGTGTACCTTTCTTATGATCTGAGAAAAAGACAAATATCTGGTTGGATTTCCTGAATTCTTTCGTTCTATGCAAGTAGAAACATAACTGCCTGTGAACGTCCAGTTGGTGTAGCTTATATTCGGCCTTATTGCCATAATTAGGAAAGAAAATAGACAGGTCAGTGGACTGGTTCAAATTGATCTCAGAACATACTTTTGGAAGGAATGAAGGATTTGTTCTAAGAGAGACTCTATCTTTGTGAAAAAACAAATATGGAGGGTGAATGGACAGGGCTTAAAGTTCTGAAACCCTCCTAGCTGAAGTAATGGCCATCAAAAAGGCTTTTTTCCATGTTAGAAATTTCAGTTGGCAAGAGGAAGCTAGTTCGTACGGTGGGAGAATCAGAGAAGACAGCACCAAATTGAGATCCCACGGAGGTGGTGGTTCACTTACTGGTGGTCTTAATAAAAAAGTACCTCTCAAGAAAGCTTTGCACAACCTGTGAGACATTATTTTTGATCTCATGTCTCCTATATGGTAGTTAGAAATAGCAGCTAATTGTACTTGTATGGTAGCTACTGCTGCGCCTTGATTAAAGATTTCTGCTGAGAAGTCTAAGCTTGTATTTACAGGGGCTGTAAAGGGGTCAATTCGATCTTGGATGCCGAACAAGAAAACCTTTTCCATTTACTAGCATAAAGCTTTCTAGTCATTATCTTATGAGATAAAACTAGAATGTGTCTCACGGCCGGGGAAATGGCTGGAAGTGGAGCAGCCAAGCTGTCAATTTGAGGGTTTGATTAGAGGGATGGAGCGTTCCTGACTGATGAGTCAGAAGATCTGGCACTGGGTCCAGAATCCACGGCCCTTCTTGGAGATGGGGCTATAGGAAAGGAAACCAAATTTGACGAGGCCAGTACGGAGCAATGAGAATTAACATGCAACTCATCGATTTGGCTTTCTGTTAGAACCTTGGGGATTAGTGGGAATGGGGGAAAAGCATAAAGAAGTCACAGGGGCCAATCGTGAAAAAGTGCATCCCTTGGTGACTCCCCTGGAGGGGGGATTAGGGCAATGTAGCTATTGCATTTGGCGTTCATGGGCATGGCAAAAAGGTCGCAGCAAGGCTAGCCCCACTTGCTATGGATTTGGTTCGCAACTTCCTATTTCAGGATCACTCGTGAGGCATTAGCATTGCTCTGCTTAATTTGTTCACTATCACGTTGGATTTCCCCGTATTATGCATTGCAATCAGAAAACAATGAGAAGAAATTGCCCATTGCCATGCTCCTTGAACCTCCCGACACAGGGGTAGGATCTGGTTCCACCTTGTTTGTTGATATACCACACTACCAACATACTGTCCATCTGTATTGCAACCGTACCTGGCAGAAGAGAGCTCTGGAGTGCTTGCAACACCAGAAGCACCGCTCTCATCTCTAGGACATTGATGTGCAAGTGGTACCCGTGTTCTTGCCAAGTTCCCTGGACGGTCTTTCCCAGATAATGCCCCCCCATCTGGGAAGCGTCCATGGTCACTGTAGCTACAGGCTGAGGGAGCTTGAATGGTTTGCCTAGGATTACCTGCATGGATAGAAGCCACCAGTGTAGGGCCTTCTTGCACGAGTCTGTGATGAAGATCTTGTGTGACATGGGTAACTCCTGCATGGACCATTGAGCAAAGAGTAGTCACTGCAGTACTCTCATACGTAGCCGTGCTAGAGGTACTAATGTGATTGCAGCTGGCATCGTGCCTAGGACTTTTAGAACAACTTTGGTCTGTACCTTCATTTTCGAGAGCAAGTTGGACACTTGATGACGTACTGTCTGTATTCTGTCATGAGGCAACTTTGCTACCATGTCTACTGTGTTTAAGTCTGCTCCTATGAATGTAATATGCTGTGATGGCAACAAGGCAGATTTTTCAAAAGTTATGGTGATGCCCAGTTCTGAGCACAGATGAATGGTGGTGTCTCTAACCTTGGTTAGTAGATGCTCAGTGGTGGTGGTAAAGAGCCAGTCGTCTAAGTACAGAAACACCCGGAATCCTAGCCGTCTCAGGTGAGCCATGACTACTGCCATGCATTTGGGAAACACTCTGGGGGCTGTAGTGAGACCAAAGGGCAGAGCTCTGAACTGGTAATGACTGGCTCCCAGCCGGAAGCGTAGGTATCTCCTGGATCACCTGTCCATTTTTATGTGGTTGTACCCATCCTGAAGATTGACTGGGCACATCCAACTGTCTTGTCCCAGAAAAGGGAGCATAGACTGCAGTGTCACCATCCGGAACTTTGCTTTCTTCACGAACTTGTTCAGTCTGTTGAGATCAAAGATGGGTCTCCAGTCCCCCGTATTCTTTGGAACTAAAAAAAAAACCTTGAGTAAGTTCCGGATCTTGTTTGGTCTGCGGGGACTTCTTGGATGACTCTTTCTTAGCAACCTTTGTATTTCTAGGGTTGCCTGATCCCTTAGGATGGAATGTCTGGGACTGATCTTGATTGCAGAGGTTGATTGAAGAAGGGTATAATGTATCCCCTGGATATTATCGATTGTACCCATTTGTGTTGAATGATGTTTAGCCAGGCTTTGGGGTACAGTGATAGTCTGCCCCCGACTGCCTCCAGAGGTGGACAGGTGGGCCTCCTTTCAAGAGTGCTGGAAAGGTCTGCTAGAGAATGCATCTCTGTTGACCTGATTTTGCGGACCCTCCTCTGCCGCGAGGTTGGCATCTTCCATTATTTCCCCCTCTGCCCCTGGGGGAAAAGTCAGTACGCGCATCCGGTGAAGCTCTTTGGGTTTTGCAGAACCACAATTTACCACCCTTCTGGCCTTTGGGATAAGGCCTGGTAGGAACAAAAAAATGTACTCCCATGGCAGACAGAGTTTTACCTTCTTGTTCGCACCTGGTCAGAGTCTCTAACTTTTGGCCCAAACAAGGACGAGCCATCAAAAGCATTTATAAAGGAAGACTTGAAGGGTTCAGCAAACATGCAAAGGCGCATCCAGGAATGTCTCTTCAGAGCTATTCCTGTGCCTGCTGTCCTACTCGCTCCATTGGCTGCATAAGAGATGAGCCGCATAGAAGAGTTGACCACAAAACTCAAAGTTGCAAGCTGAGTGGTCACCTTGTCTGACACCCCTGCAGCTGTAGAACCTTGTAGGGTATCTCCTAGTTACTTCAGGAGATCCCTCTGGAGTCTGGTAAAATGAGATAAGTAGTTCAGTGACCTGAGAGTAAAGGCCGCTGATGAAAACATATTTCCCATATCTGTCCATCGTTTGAAATTCCTTATTTGGCGGATGAACAGATGAAGGTTCCGCTAACTCCTTTTTGGTGGCGGCCGCCGCCACCACCATAGCATCTACTGGGACACCTTTGCATAATAATTCCCTATCACATGGAGCAGTTATAAATTTGTTGGGCCTCCTCGGAACAGGTTCCACCTATTCCGGAGAGCCCCACGCCTTTTGACTGACTACACCAAGGAGCTGATCAAAAGGTGAAGACACCCAAGAGGTGGAGGGTCAAGATCCAAATGCCTCCAGGTACACAGATTCATCTTCAGAAGGGGTAAGGGACTTCCAGCCGCCTTTCTGCTTCAGGATCTCTTGGATGTCTGAAAAGAAGAATTTCTCAGAGGGTGACCGTGAGGACCCTTCTGAGTCCTCTAAATCTGTATCTGTCATGACAGATTCCTCAGGGGTGTCTAGATGTTTCCTCTTACAGGTTCTCTTCTGAGGAATCTCCCTGGAGGGGTCCTCTGGGGAAGTTTCAGAAGAGAGTGACTCACCCAATGGGGCATCCTGGGGCATCGGTTCTCTATGCCTGAGGGGAGGAATGGTACAGAGGCAGACACCGGCACTTGAGGGGGATGACTGCCTGGATCAAAGGGTGGAGCTGTCAGGGGTGACAGCACACTCCTCATGACCTCGAAGGCACCACAATCCAGACTCGAAGAAGCTGCCAGTTTGGAGGAGCCAGGAAACGTTCCACGAGCCAAGCAGGTGGGCTCCAAGGCTGATGTGGGCAAGGAGCTAGGAGCTCACCTGTGCCGAAGCCCCGAGAGGTAGATTCGGATCCAACAAAGGTCTAACCCGACTCTCCTCCCTGGACCCGATGGGGGAGCGTTGGCTCCCAGACCCTTCGACAGAAGATGGCAGCAAAGAGGTTAGAGCAGAAGTTGGGAACGAGAACCCCGGGGGAAGTCTAGGGCCCGATGGTTCCACCACAATCACCTCCAAGCACTTTGGCTCCGAAACCACTCGAGTTGGAGGATGAACAGAAGGGGCTGTGACGGTCATCGGTTCCAATACCTTCTGGGCTGGACTTGAAAGGATTTTGGCCAGCGCCGGAGTCCGAAGCAACCTCTTGACCACCCACTCCACATAGTCATCTGACAGGCTCCTGGGGGAATGAGAGGAGTGGGTCGAGGATCTTAAGCTACCAGCCACCGACTGTAAAAGAGATGACTGAGGTACAGAGGAGACTGGCTCCAAGGTTAGAGAGAGACTCCGTGTATGGCTCCTAATCGATTCTGATAAAGCTGTTGGAACAGGAAGAGCCTCATCAGGCCCGAAAGCCTTCGGGTCCAAAGTCGTGTCCTTAAACGACTTCTTTGCCAGCTCAGACGCAGGAGCCGAAGAAGCAGCTATCTTAGTGGATTTGTCAGACTTTCCAGGAATGAGAAGATTTAGAGGTCTGACTTCCCTCTAATGCCTCAGTAAAAGGACCTTTATTCAATTTCCTAACAATGACTTTGTTCTTGCATTCCTGCAGGACCCTGGAGCTAAAACCATGGCAAATAGAGCAGGAGTCCTGAAGGTGTACCGCAACTAAGCAACAGACACAAAGTACAGTTTTGTACCTACCATAAATGTAGATGTTCGAGTGCTCATACAGCTGCAGTCATAACAGATGGGTTATCCTGCCGTCAGGCGGGTCCTCGGTTGGCCGAATTCCAAAGTCTAGGTCCAGCGCCGGTTGTAGTCGCTTCTTCCCTGACGTCAGTGCGGCAGGGGTATAAAAGAACCAGCCGACGCCATCTTCTTCAGTTTTTCTTGCCCCAGATGTCAGGTGCCCGCAGAAGGAAGGCAAAACATAAACTTATGTAGTCATGCAATATAGAATAATCAAAAAACAGTAGTTTGCAAGCAAATACACCATAAAAGAATACCCCAAATAGGTTGTATGAGAAGGTGTTTGTCATAAGGCCTGTCCTAAGAGGGGATGGAGGGAGGGAAACCTGGACTGCAGCTGTATAAGCACTCAAACATCTACATTTATGGTAGGTACAAAACTGTACTATGTTCATCGTGCATACAGCTGCAGTCATAACAGATGGGTAGAATCCCAAAGCTAAGTAGGGGTGGCAGGCACTAAGTGGAACTAGGAGGAGGCAGGATGCCCTGCAAGACAGCTGTGGCAAATCCCGCTTTAGATTTTGAGCAAAGTGGAAGGTGATAGTGTTTGGAGAAAGTGTGCACTGAACTCCAAGTGACTGCTTCCAAAATGTCCTTTGTAGGGACCCCCCTGAGGAAAGCTGCAGAGGTAGCTGTGGCCCATGTGGAGTGGGACCTGATGCTTGAAGGCACAGCTTTTCCAGGAAATGAGTAACAAAAGTGTATGCAATGGGCTATCCATTTTGAGATTGTCTGTTTGGAGATAGCCTTTCCTTGAGCACCTGTAGCATAGGACACAAAGAGTTGCTCGGATTACCTGAATGGCTTTGTCCTGTCCAAATAATAACGTAGTTGTCTGTGAATGTCCAAGGAATGCAGTAGTCTTTCCCCTTTGCTTTGTGGGTTAGGTTAAAAGGTAGGTAAGTGGATAGTCTGATTCAAGGCTACACTGGATGCTACCTTTGGCATAAAGGTAGGGTTGGTTCATAAGGAAACTCTGTCCTGATGGAAAATGATGAAAGGTTGCACAGCCATGAGGGCCTGTAGTTCCGAAACCCTACGTGCTGAGGTGATAGCCAGAAGGAAGGCTGTTTTCCATGACAAATATTGTAGTTCTGTTGAAGCAGCTGGCTCAGATGGAGGAAGGGTCAGTTTTTCCAATATGAAGTTGAGGTCCCAAGCAGGGACTGGTGGTTTCCTTGGGGGTTTTATATTCTTAGCCCCTCTGAGGAACTGTCTTAAGAGAGGATGAGAGAATAAAGGAGGATCCGTGTTGTATTGTGCAGAAATGGCTGAAGCATGGATTTTGATGGAGGAGAAGGAAAGCCCACTGTTTAACATCTCAGCTAGGTACTGTAATATTTGAGGTATATTTATTACCCAGGGATTCTGGCCCTTTTTCTGATTACAGGCACAAAACCGCTTCTATTTGGCGGAGTAGGCTTCTCTAGTAGAAGGTCTTCTGGCCTCCAAGATGACATCCTGCACCTCCTTGGAGAGGAGGGTCTGTTGTGAAATCAAGGGATTCTCCATGCGGCTAGATTTAGGGTTTTGAGCTGGCTGTGAAGAGTTTTGAAGTTGTGCTGGGACAACAGAAGACGCACTAGAGGTAGGATCCACGGTGGGGAATGCGTCAGGCTCTTCAGGAGTGGATACCAGTGTTGTCTTGGCCAGTCTGGCGCAATGAGAATAATTTTCGACCTCTCTGCTCTGGCTTTTAATAGAACTTTGGGCAGCAGAGGGGAGGCGGAAAGGCATAGACCGTCAATGTTGTCCAATTGAAGGAAAGTGCGTCCACTTTCCAGGCCTGTGGATGATAGGTCCTTGTGCAAAATTTTTTCAGTTGGTAATTTCTGTGGGTAACAAAGAGATCTATGTCTGGCTGTCCCCATGCCTGAGTTATCTTTGCGAAAACTTGAGGATGCAACTTCCATTCGTGTGGATCTGTCATATTTCTGCTTAGGCTGTCTGCCAGTGTGTTTTCCTTCCCTGGCAGGAATTGTGCATGAAGTTGGATTTGCAATTCCAGAGCTGTGTTCCAAAGGGTCATGGCTAGTTTGCACAGGGGGTATGAATGAGTTCCCCCCTGTTTGTTTATGTACAAAATCACTGTGGTGTTGTCTGTTCTTATCAATAGCTGGCCTGGATGCAGTAGGTCTTTGAAGGCCATAATAGCATTTTGCACTGCTAGCATTTCCTTTTGGTTGATGTGTAGGTGCTTCTCTTTTTGGGACCATTTTCCCTGAATGCACTGCTCTTTCATGTGTGCCCCCCAGGCGTAGTCCGAGGCGTCTGTTGTGATGATTTGATTTGCTTGAGGTATGCAGAAAGGGAGACCTTTGTTTCTTTGGCATGCTTGAGCCCACCACAGAAATTCCTTTTGAAGACATGGAATGAGTGGTACAATTGTTTCCAAACTGTGGCTGTGTTGAGACCATAAGTTTTTTAGGTACCATTGAAGCTTCCTCATATGCAGCTTTGCACATGGGATCAGCAGGATGCAAGATGCCATGAATCCCAGAGCCTGCAGGACTTTCCTTGCAGTCAGCCTGGTGAAAGTTGCCATTTTGCTGAAATACTTAGATAGTTGCCCTTGTTTGTCTGGCGTGAGGTAGGCCATCTGGGTGTTTGTATTCAAGCTGGCACCCAGGAAAATTATTGTTTGAGAGGGTATTAGTTTTGATTTCTTTTTGTTGACTGTGTATCCCAGAAAGTTCAACAGTCTTATTACAAACGCCAGGTGTTTCATAAGTATGTCCTTGCTGTCCGCTTGGATCAGGCAGTCGTCCAGATATGGGTATATTTGTATTCCTTGAAGTCTGCAGAAGGCAATTACTGATGCCAGGCATTTCGCAAACACTCTGGGCGCAGTAGATAAGCCAAAGGGCAATGCAGAGAATTGATAATGGGTTGAACCTGCAAGAAATCTGAGGTATCTTCTGCAATCTTGTCTGATAGGGACATGCAGGTATGCCTCCTTGAGGTCCAATGTTACCAGCCAAGACTCCTTGCCCAGCATGGGAAGAAGCTGCTGTAATGTGAGCATCTTGAATTTTGGTACCTGTAAATATGTGTTTAGGATGGATAGATCTAAAATAGGTCTCCAATCTTTGTCTTTCCTTGGTACCAGGAATAGTCTGGAATAAAACCCTTGACCTTGTTCTTTTGCAGGCACCTCTTGAATAGCTTTCATGACCATGAGAGCTGAAATTTGTTTTTGTGCCTCTGCCCTTTGATTTTGTGGCAGGTTTGGCATGCCTCTCATTTTTGGAAGGGTGTGAAAATGGAATCTGTAGCCTCTGTCTATAATGTCCAGGATCCATTTGTCTTTTGTGACAATATGCCAATTTTTTGAGAATAATGCCAGTTTTCCGCCTAAAGGTGCTGCCATTAAAGCTTTGCTTGGCAGGTAAAGGGGAAAGTCATTGTGTCTGCTTTCTGAATGACTGTGATCTATCTTCTCCACCTCTGGGGGTTGGTGCTTGCCATTGCCTGGCTCTGAATGATCCTTGAGATTGCCCTCTACCTCTCGGGCGCCTGTATCTGCCTCTTTGAGGTCTGTCCGTGGCTGGAAAGGACCAATGTTTTGAAGGCCAGTTTCTGCTGAAACGTGGAGGTTGTACCTGCAGGAAATCTTTCACTGTTTGCATTGATCTTGCCTTTTCCTCCATTTTCTTTAGTACCTCCTCAGCTTTAACACCAAACAATACATCTTTTTGAAGAGGTGCATCTAGTAATTTAGCTTTGACATGATCTGGTAAGGCTTGTTCTTTGAGCCAAGCATGTCTACGTATGACAGACCCTGTAACAGCAGCTCTACATGAGGCCTCTAAAGCATCAAAACCACACTGCAAGGTATGTTTACCCACTTGCTCTGCACTATGCAACAAATCCTGCAACTCTTAAATCTGGTTGCTCAGGTTGTGTCATTTTGCTTTTCAACTCAGATAATAAAAACGGTTGATACTTTAACATATGAACTGACAGTTTAATGCCCTCATGGTTAAAGTGGCTGAGGTATACACCTTTTTCCCCCACCTTTCTACAGCTCTGGAATCTCTCTCTGAAGGTAATGGGTTTTTAGCAGTAGAGGCCTTAATTCCCTTGGGGCCCTGTGAAATAGTTTCTGGGTCAGCAGTATGGCTTTTGTACAGGAACTGGTGTGAATCCGGAACCCGGTAATACCTGTGGTTTAACAGGAGCTGGAGGTAAAGAATCTGGGTTGAGGCTGGCTTCTGTGTACACATCATCTAATATATCTAAGACAGGAGGGATAGCCAGAGGCCTATGCTGGGGGAGCAAGAGAAAATCCCTGAGCCTTTTCTTGGAATCTGAGTAATCTTGGCCTTCCCAGTGAAAGTGTTCCCTCAAAGTATGTAGGGTTTCCCCAAAAGAGTAGTCCTCAGGGGGGGAGACCAAGGGAATAGACTCCTCTGCATCAGAGTCTTCAAAAGGAGAATATGTATATTCCTGGTCCTCATAATGTTCAGAGGTGATAGAGGCTTGATCTGAGGAAGGGTAGTCTTCCTCTAATCTGGGCCTTTTGTCCGAGGGGGGTTGAGAACACCTGATAAGAGTAATCAAATCCTCAGCCATTTTGAGCATCTGTTTTTTTAGGCATGGGGTCTTGAGAGGGGGTATGTGGTCCTTGTTTTTTAGTTTTCATGGCCGCTTAGATTTTGTGATAGCCTTAATAGGGAAGGAGGAAGGCCTGAAGACACCTTGAGAAAAGGCAGGACTGTCTAAACTCTGGGTTTCCCCGCCAAAAGTGGCGTCGGTTTCTGTAGTCGGAATGGGGACCGAGGAGCCTGCGACCTCAGGCACAGAAGACACCGGTAATGAAGTGTCATCGGTACTCAGGGGCTGCGTAGGCGCCTCACTGAGAACCGGAGAACCGGTAGTCGGCCTTAGTGTGGTGTCAGTAGAAGTCACGGACCTCGTATGTCGGTCCTTATCTTTGCGTCTTTTACTCAAAACTGGAGTCCGAGTATCCGACGACATAATATAATTAAATTTTTTACCAAAATAGTGATGGGCGAACTCCGCCCGACGCTTAATAGTGCATTTGTTGAATCTAGCACAAAAACGGCAGGCCGAGACGTCGTGGTCTGGGCTTAAGCAAGGTATACACAAAGAGTGGAAATCCTTATGCGATATTTGCTTCCCACATGAAATGCAATTATTAACTTTGTCAGACATCGGTCTGAGGCAAGAAAAGTTTCCCCAACGGGGTACTTAGCTTTCAAGAAGACTTCGGCTGAAATATTTCCGTAACTCTCAGGAGCTGGCCGACCGGCACTTGTGAACTGCTTCTGCTTCGGGCACCGCGCGGCAAGAAAGACTGGAGAAGATGGCGTTGGCTGGTTCTTTTATACCCCTGCAGCACTGACGTCAGGGAAGAAGCGACTACAACCGACGCCGGACCTAGACTTTTAATTCGGCGGACCGAGGACCCGCCTGACGGCAGGATAACCCATCTGTTATGACTGCAGCTGTATGCACGATGAACATCTGGTGTGTCCATCAGTTATCGACATCTTTTGTGTACAGGAGTCACACTTTTTGAAGCCTGATTGCTTCGCTTCTTTCCCTTCCTTGGACATATTAGGAAAAAATCCACTACAACAGCAGCCACAATGACAGGAAATCTATCTGACAGGCAAAAACAAAGGTTACTAAACTCTACTCAACTCATTCACTCCAATGGAACTCAGGAAGTTTGCATTGTAACTTCCAATAGGTGGAGCCTAAGCCTTTTGACAGAATCAAATTATGTCCTCACGTTTCAAACAAATGTTCATATCTCTTAATGAAAGAAGTATAAATGGCAAACTCTTCAGCACAAAATATTTTTATTGTGGTAGTATTCTTTAGGTTCTAGGTTTTAAACTGAATTTTATAAGTCCCAGTAAACACAGTAGCTATTATGTTTGTAAAATGTTGTAAACAACTTACAATATCTCAACAACCACTCAAGGTATACACATACTGTCAGCAGTATTTTATTAACCCAGCTGAGAGCTTTCATATGAGGCTAAGGAGTTCGGTCTGTGTTACTTGGTTGTTAAGATATTTAGAAAAATGTGAACATTATATTTATATAAATAAATATCATAAAAAAGTACAGTTTTGTACCTACCATAAATGTAGATGTCCGATAGGAATGCATCTGCAGTCCTTACAAATGGGTTGTCCTGTCGTCAGGCAGCCCTTCGGTCGGCCGGATTCCAAAGTCTGGGTCTGGCCTCGGCTGGTGTCGCACTTCACCCGACGTCATAGCTGCAGTTATTCGGGTATAAAGGCATCAGCCGACGCCATTTTCCTCAGTGTTTCTTGCCCCAGATGCCAGGTGCCCTCTAGGAAGGCTAAATTTGGATAAATGCAAATGTTTCCAAATAGTAGAGAGCAAACGAAAAATAAACATGTATGTACATATATACAAACAAATACACCATAATAGATTCCCCCAGCTAGCTACAAGATGGGCAATACCCTAGGAGTACCACAGAGGGGAAGGAGGGTGGGTAATCCTGACTGCAGATGCATTCCTATCGGACATCTACATTTATGGTAGGTACAAAACTGTACTATGTCCTTCAAGGATGCATCTGCAGTCCTTACAAATGGGTAGAATACCATAGCCAAACTGGGGGAGGAGGAGAAAGGTAATTATGGTGTAGTTAAGATCCCTTGCAAAACAGCAGTGGCAAAACCTGCTCGGGATCTAGAGTATAAAGGTAAATTATAATGCTTGGCAAATGTATGCACGGAGCTCCAAGTAGCAGCCTCTAAAATGTCTTTGGTGGCCACTCCTCGTAGAAAAGCTGTGGTAGTGGCTGTAGCCCTTGTAGAGTGAGGCCTGATGTTTTCTGGAGTTTTCTTCCCATGGTAGGAGTAACAAAATCTAATTCAATTTCCTATCCACTTAGAGATTGTCTGTTTTGAAATTGCTTTTCCTTCCATTCCTGTTGCATATGCTACCAGTAGCTGGTCAGTTTTTCTATTACCCTTGGTCCTGTCCAGGTAGTAGCGTAATTGCCTATGCACATCCAAGGTATGTAACAGTCTTTCTCCCCTGTTTTGTGGGTTGGGGAAGAATGTAGGTAGGTGGATAGCCTGATTCAAAGATACTCTGGAAACCACCTTAGGCATAAAAGTAGGATTTGTTCTCATGGACACTCTATCTTGATGGAAGATCAGGAAGGGCTGTACTGCCATTAATGCCTGTAGTTCAGATACCCTTCTTGCTGAAGTGATTGCCAGCAGGAAAGCAGTTTTCCATGATAAGTATTGTAACTCTGCTGTGGCTGCTGGTTCGAAAGGAGGGAGTGTCATTTAGCACAAAGTTCAAGTCCCATGCTGGCAATGGTGGCTTCCTAGGTGGTTTTATGTTTTTAATTCCTCTCAGAAACTGCCTAAGCAGAGGATGCGAGAAAAGTGGAGGATCCAAGTCGTATTCTGCTGAAATAGCTGATGCATGAATCTTAATGGAAGAATAGGACAGGCCTTTGTGGAAGAGCTCTGCCAAGTATTCCAGGATGTTGGCTATGTTTACCAGTGACACATTTTCTCCTTTTGCAGTACTCCAAATGGAATATCTTTTCCATTTTGCTGAACAATTTTTTCTTGAGGGTCTGCGAGACTCCAAGATAATGTCTTTAACCCTTTGTGATAATTTTGGGTTTTTTTGTTCTCATGCAATGTTCCAGGCAGTCAGCTGCAGTGTTTTCAGGTTTGGATGCAGGGTGTTGAAGTTGTTCTGTGTTAACAGCAAGGGAACAAGGGGTAGGGGCCATATTTGTTCCCGAGACATGCTCCTCAGTAATGGGTACCAATGTTGTCTTGGCCAGTCTGGAGCTATCAGAATGATCCTTGGACGGTCCTCTTTGATTTTCAATAGCACCTTGTGCATCAAAGGAAGTGGTGGGAATGCATATGCTGTCAGGTTTTTCCAACTGAAAGATAGGGAGTCCACCTTCCAAGCAAGTGGGTGGTACGTCCTTGTGCAGAATCTCTTTAGTTGGTGATTGTGGGGATGCAAATAAGTCTATCTGTGGGAGTCCCCATTTTCTTGTAATGGTTTTGAAGATGTCCGGATGGAGCATCCATTCATGGGCATCCGTGGTTGTTCTGCTTAGTATGTCCGCTAGAATGTTTTCTTTTCCTGGTACAAAAATTGCTTGTAACTGAATGTTGTAACTCAGGGCCACATTCCAGAGGTCCATTGCCATCCGGCATAGAGGGTACGAATGTGTGCCTCCCTGTTTGTTGATGTACCACATAACTGTGGTGTTGTCCGTCCTTATCAACAGTTGACCTTGTTGAAGAAATGGTCTGAATGTCTGAATTGCCAGTTTTACTGCCAGCATTTCCTTTTGATTTATGTGCAGGAGCAGTTGGTCCTGAGTCCATGAACCTTGTATGCACTTGTCCAGCATGTGGGCCCCAACCGAGGTCTGAGGCGTCCGTTGTGATGGTTTGGCTTGGCTGAGTGTTGTGGAAGGGCAATCCTTTGTTTGATTGACAGGCCTGAGCCCACCATAGGAATTCTTGCTTCAGGCATGGAATTATAGGAATTTGGGTTTCTAGGCTGTGCCTGTGCTGAGACCATAAATTCCTTAGGTACCACTGTAACTTTCTCATATGCAGTCTGGCATGTGGAACCAATATTATGCAGGATGCCATGAAACCCAAGGCTTGCAGGACTTTTCTTGCTGTTAGATGGTTCTGCTTTGTTAATGCCAAGAAGTAGAGAGGGAGTTGTTCCTGTTTTTCTACTGTTAGGAATGCCATTTGTTTGGATGTGTCCAGCTCTGCTCCCAAAAAGGTTATCCTTTGGGATGGTATCAGCCTTGACTTTTTTATATTGACTGTGTATCCCAGGGCTTGTAGTAGGTAAATGACTCTTTTCAAGTCTTCTGCTAACTTGTTTTTGTTGTCCGCTTGTATCAGGCAGTCATCCAGGTAAGGGTAGATTTGGATTCCCTGAAGCCTGCAATGAGCAATTACTGATGCCAGGCATTTCGTGAACACTCTGGGCGCAGTAGATAAGCCAAAGGGCAATGCTGAGAATTGATAATGCTCTGATCCTGCAAGAAATCTGAGGTATCTTCTGCAATTTGGTCGTATGGGGACGTGCAGGTATGCCTCCTTGAGATCTAGAGTTACCAGCCAAGACTCCTTGCCCAGCATGGGAAGAAGCTGCTGTAGGGTCAGCATTTTGAATTTTGGAACAATGAGGAATGTGTTTAAAGCGGACAGGTCGAGTATAAGTCTCCATTTGCTTTCTTTTCTTGGTACCAGGAAGAGTCTGGAGTAAAATCCTTGTCCTTGCTCTGTAGATGGTACCTTTTCCACAGCTCTCATTCTTAATAATTGAGTTATTTGTTTTAGAGCTTCTGCCTTTTGATTTGGAGGTAGGTTTGGCATTCCTCTCTTCCCTGGTAGAGTATGGAAGTGAAACCTGTAACCTTGGTCTATTGTCTGCAAAATCCACTTGTCTCTTGTGATGTAATGCCAGTTTACTGAAAATAAAGCTAGCTTCCGCCCAAGGGTGCTTCTAGTTGTTCCCTGGTAGGCGGTGCTAGAGCCAAGTCACTGTGATTGTCCTGTAGTAGTGGTGGTGGCTGTGTCTGTGTCTGCACCTCGCTGGTTGTTACCCTGCCACTGGCGTCCCCTGTAGGCACCCCTGGATTGACTTCTGCCTCTTGAACGCCTATTCCTGCCTCTCTGAGCTCTGGAGGAGTCTGGAAAGGACCAATTCTTGGAGGGCCAATTCCTGCTAAACCTTGGAGGTTGGACCTGTAAGAAATCTTTCACTGTTTGTACAGATTTTGCCTTTTCTTCCATCTTCTTCAGCACCTGTTGTGCAGGAGAGCCAAACAAATTGATCTTGTCCATGGGAGCATCTAGTAGTTTTGATTTAACATGGTCTGATAAGGCCTGCTCTTTTAACCACGCATGCCTTCTGATAACTGTGCCAGTCATGGCTGATCTAAAGGAAGCCTCCAGTGCATCATAGCCACATTTTAAGGAATGGTTACTGACTTGCTGAATGTTATGTACCATTTCCTGAACATATTTTTTTGTCTAATGGTTCATCTGAGGACAGTTTTTTAGTTAACTGATCTAGCATAAATTCTTGATACTGGATCATGTGGAATTGACTGTTCAAGGCCCTAGCTGAAAGAGTAGCAGAAGTGTAAACTTTTTTACCCCATCTCTCTAAGGACCTGGATTCCCTTTCAGAGGGGAGGGGGTTTTTAGCAGAGGTAGCTGTTACAGCTTTAGGACCCTGGGAGATAGTCTCTGGGTCTGCAAAAGGAGCCTTATACAAATGGTAATGCGTGTCCGGGACCCTGTAGTACCTATCGGGCTTAGCAGGGGCCAGAGGTAGTGACTCAGGAGCAGTACAAGCATCATTAAAAGCATCATCTACAACAGAGAGAACTGGAGGTATGGCTAAAGGTCTATGTTGTGGTAAATGCAGAAAGGTTCTAAGCCTTTTTCTAGAGTCAGAAAAATCCTGGCCCTGCCACTGAAATTGTTCCCTCATAGCATGCAAGGTTTCCTCAAAGGAAAATTCCTCAGGCGGAGAGGCAGAAGGAATGGACTCTTCAGCATCAGAGTCTTCATAAGGGGAGAAAGGAGCCTCTGGAGGGTTAGTAATATCTGAATAATCAGAGGAATCATCTGTCGAAACTGGCTCAGGGGGCTCTGCTCTAGGCCTCTTCTCTGGAGGTGGGTGAGAGGCCCTGTCAGGGTGAGGTTGGGATCCCCGGATTAAAGAAATGAGATCCTCTGCTAGACTAAGCATTTGAGAACTAGAGCTAGGCCTGTGAGAGGGGTCTTAACAGGCACAGATTTAGTAGATTTAGCTGCTTTAGCCCTGGCAAAGGCCTTAATGGACATGGATGCAGGTGGCCTAGCAGCTCCACGTGCAGGGGTAGAAATATCCAGGGGGATAGTGTCAGACAATTCCTGAGAAACTGCAAGAGCAGGAGGTATATCAGAAGCCGATTCCGCCAGGTTGGAAGAGGCCTCAGTAGGAGGTAATTTTTCGGCTGAAGGAAGAACCGCTTGCTCGGTTTCAGCCGAAACAGAGACACTCGCGGTTGGCTTAACCGCGGTTTCGGCCGAAACCGCAGACCGCGAGTGTCGGTCCTTTTCCTTGCGCTTTTTAGATATTTGCGTATTCGGAGGATCCAACGGCATAATGTAAGCAAAATCGGAGCCGAAAAACTCCTCAGCAAATTCCGACCGACGTCTAAGCGTCTGTCGGTTAAAAGAAGCACAGGCTAAACAAGCTACTACGTTGTGGTCTGGGCCTAAGCAAGGTAAGCAGTAAGAGTGGAAATCTTTATGAGGTATTTGTTTCCCACAAGTTAAACCGTTATTCACTTTTTCTGACATCGGCTGAGGCAAGAAAGAGTCCCCAACGGGGTACTTAGCTTTTTAGAAGTCTTCGGTAGAAGTATTTGGTAGTAGTAATCTCTGGTTCTGACCGACCGGCACTTGCGAACAGCTTCTACTTCGGGCGCCACGCGGCAAGAAAGACTGAGGAAAATGGCATCGGCTGATGCCTTTATACCCGAATAACTGCAGCTGTGACGTCGGGTGAAGTGCGACACCAACCGAGGCCAGACCCAGACTTTGGAATCCGGCCGACCGAAGGGCTGCCTGACGACAGGACAACCCATTTGTAAGGGCTGCAGATGCATCCTTGAAGGACATCAACAGTTAATATCTATCTACCTGCACTAGAGAGAGGTCAAATATTAATGCAGCTGAGTTTGCCATTGTGTAAACTTTAAGATTAAATCATTTAAAACCTTGCACATAGCATGGTTTTGGAATTATTGATGCAAATATGAACAAGCAATATCTGATGCCCAGAGGCGTCAGTAGGAGTTAAATGTAGATGCACTTGGAGGCATCACTTGGATGTAATGAGTTAAGAACAACACACAACAAGTAGGAAAAAGCCAGTAACTAATCAAAGGTTATACTGTTTTATTTATTTTTTTAAACACATGGGGAGGAGAGGAGACTAGAGGAGAGGTCCCCAACTTAAGTGACGATCCTCTCTAGCCAGAGGAGATGCCTCTCTAAAACGATGAAACCTCTATAAGGGAAGGAAGTAGAAAACACGGGGGAAGCCCTCTAACTCAAACAGGCTGAAAACAAAGAGAAAAGATGAACCCTCTAACTAAAATAGGTTCATACGGAGAAACTAAGGCTTTAAGATGGGAAAGGGTTAGTAGGCCTAACAAACAACGACGGCCAAGCACAATAAAGAACAAAAAGCACTAACTATAAAGTAGCAAAAACGAATCCTAAAAGCTCTAGAAACTACTCTACAACAATATTTATATCAAAAACAGTAAACAACAGTATAATACAGACAAAAAAGAATTTCACTTAGCCTGAGCCCAGTGAGATACACCTGATCTAGTTTAGCGGCAAACAATGTCTGGATATTCCTCCCTAGACATTATGGGATAAGGTATAGCCTTGAGCCAGTGGAAGCTCTCAAGCTTTGGTAATAGGCAGAGTCAGAACCGATACTGGGTTCTGAACCCAACCAGCAAGAATGAAGCCAAGATGGGACAACATAACATGCACGGTTTCAGTAAGCTCTAGAGCAAACATACTCGGTATGCAACACGTGACAATCAAGAGCAGGCCTAAGCACATGGCAGCTACAGGGTTTCCAAAGAAGCCACAAGGTTTTCCAGCAAGTTCCAGAGAAAGTGCAAGCTCCACTGCCAGTTCAGTGCAACATAAACAGGAGTCAGCAAAACCAAAATCTAGCTTTATTATTAATTGTCGCAATAGTGGTGCAAATCATGAATCTAAAAGAGAGAAGTATCTAGCATTTGGTCAGCAATCACAAGTGTAAAAAATGGAATCATTTCCAAAAGTTTTGCAAATCAAGTACGCCTCACGTAGTTGTAAAGAAAGGTCACACAAAAAAGCAATTTGGTCAAGTAGTGCCAAAACAGTCAGCTTTCTATGTAGATGATGTATCAGTGCTTGGAGAAAGAGTTGATGCAGTAAACTTATTAACAAGGAGTAAAGTGTTTGGTATGGTCCGGATTAATGGAAAATCCACAGAACTTAAAGTAGACACTGGGTCAAAGTGTAATGTTATATCAGCAGACACATTTGCAAAAGTATGAACTAATGAACTCAAGGTGACCGCAGTGCAAGACTTGTTGCTTATGGAAGTGAAGAAATTCAAACCAAAGGTTCAGTAATACTTTCATGCTATTTGGCTGAGAACTGTTACAATTTATTCTTCTACGTAGTCTGATAACCAGTGCAATCTTTATTGGGTCTCAAAGATAGCTTGAGAATGAATTTGATTTCTTTTGCAAAAGAAGTTCCTCATGTGAGTGCAGTTCCAAGTTCCAACTTTTCCAAAGCCATTTTCTCATGGTGTGCTAATGTTTTCAATGACAAATTAGGCAAGCTTCCAGTGGTGTATTCCATGAAGTTAGACTCCGAGATCACTCCAGTAGTCAGATCAGCAAGAAGAGTTCCGATAGCTATGCAAGATAGAATTAAACCTCAGCTGGACAAGATGGTGCACAACAAGGTGTGATTTGTCCAGTTACAGAACCCACTGAATGGGTGTCATCTATGGTAGCCGCTCATAAAAAAGAAAGATGAAATCAGAATATGCACTGATCCAAGAGATTTGAACAAAGCATCAAAAAGACCATATCATCCAATGCTCACAGTTGAAGAAATTGCAGCTCTAATACCGAATGCCACTGTATTTTATGTTTTGGATGCAAAGAGTTAATTTTGGCAAGTGATGCTTGATCACAAATCCTCATTTCTAACTACTTTTGGTACTCCGTTTGGCAGATAGAGATCCTAAGGATGCCATTTGGAATAAATTCTGCAAGTGACGTTTTCCAGAGTGCAATGGAACAATTTTTTTCAGGTTATCCTTGTGCCATAACAGCTGATTTATTAGATGAAGGCAATGGAGAAGCAGAGCATGACAGAAACCGCAAGAAAGTTCTGGACAGAGCACGTGAAGTCAACTTAAAGTTCAAGCCTGTGAAGTGCAAATTCAAACTTCCAGAAGTTACGTATGTAGGTCATTTGTTTACAAGTACAAGCTTGAGACCTGACCTGATCAAGCAAGCAGCTATTTTGGAGATGTCAGCACCAGACAATGTACAAGGTTTACACAGTTTTCTGGGCATGGTAAACTATTTAGGCAAGTTTATACCAGATTTCAGTGAGTTGACAGCACCTTTAAGAGAGCCAACGCATAAAAATGTTGTGTGGTCTTGGTTACATCATCATCAGAAGGCATTTGATGACCCTAAGCAGAAAATTGCCACCCCACCTACATCAAGGTACTACGATGTGAATAAACCAGTTGTTCTTTCTTGTGATACTTCAACATTTGATCTTGGCGCAGTTATTCTTCAAGAGGGCAGACCAGTAGCCTACGCATCTAGGACATTAACTCAAACTGAGATGCATTATGCTCAAATCAAATAAACTAGTTTTTCTTTCTTGTGATGCTTCAAAATTTGGTCTTGGTGCAGTTATTCTTCAAGAGGGCAGACCAGTAGCCTATGCATCTAGGACATTAACTCAAAACTGGGGTGCATTATGCTCAAATCGAGAAAGAGCTTTTGGCAATAGTATTTGCATGTTTCAAGTTTCACGATTACATTTATGGTCGAGCTATTCAGATTGAAACTGATCATCAACCTCTAGTTACTATTCTAAAGAAGCCTATGCATTCTGCTCCAGCAAGATTACAAAGAATGATGCTTAAATTGCAAAAGTACAATTTCAACTTGGTCTAGACTAAAGGTGAATTGTTCTGGCTGATACTTTATCCAGCTCACCTAGAAGTACAACAGAACAACATGAAGTTGAAACTTTTGACTTTGATGTGATGTCAGCGAGTAATTTTTCCACCACTAGACTTGGAGTTATGCGATCACACTAAGACAGATCCAATTTCACAAAAGCTCAATCACTACATTAATGCTGGATGGCTGTCAAAGCAATCTTGTGCATCACCTGAGGTGCAAGCATATTTTCCTTACAAAGATGAATTGCTGCTGGAAGATAACATTATTTTCAAAGGTCCTAAAATTGTTGTTCATGCTTCCATACAACAAGAATATATTCAGATTTTGCATCGTGGTCAGCCAGGTTCATCATCCACTAAGAGAAGAGCAAGAGAATTGGCATTTTGGCCTTCATTATCAAAATACATTGATAGAGTTCCATCTTCTTTATAGTATGCAATAGCACTAGACCGCATTTGCAGAGAGAACCGCTTCAGCTAAATCCAATACCTGAACTACATTGGTCTACTGTGGCAACGGAGTGGAATAATCAACACTACTTGGTTTTGGCAGTCTTTTATTCAAACTGATTTGAGATTGATTTGCTACCAAATTTAACCTCAACAGCTGTTATTACTAAGTTGAAATGTCATTTCTCAGTTCATGATAGTCGACACAAACGGTATTCTAAACATAGTACTCAATTTACTAGCCAGTTGTTTCAGAAATTTGCAAAAGAATGGGACTTTGTACATGTCACTAGTAGTCCTGAATATCCTCAATCCAATAGTCTAGCTGAACAAGCAGTACAGAGTGAAAATCAATTACTAGAAAAGTCTAAGCATGACAATACCGATGATTCTTGAATTTACATAATCTCAGAAAAATACCCCACAATGATATTCTTGGCTCACTTGCTCAAAGACTTCTTTCCAGACAAACTAGAACTATGCTATTTCATCCAGTTTGTTGCAGCCTAAAACTAACACTAAAACCATCAAGGCTCAATTGTTTACGAAGCGGAACATCCAGAAATCTAGTAATGACAGATCGAGCAGATTTCTTCATCTGTTGAGGGAAGGAGAAATGGTACAAATCCAGACAGCAAAAGGTTTTGATCGAATAGGACAAGTTACTTGCACCTGTGTTGAGCCAAGATATTATTTGGTAGACTCCGAGGGTGTGGAGTATATAGAAGGAATTGCAGATATCTTCTTCCTGTACCACATTTAACATTGTTGCAGTCACAACATTGTATCTGTGATGCAAACTCTACGTCAAAGAATGAGTCAGACACTGTTTCCAGACCAGAATGTGTTCAAAAGTCTGATTTCCGGAAAGTGATTTGAACATTCCACAAGTTAACAATTTTGCAGAAACTGTTCCAGTTGCTAAATCTAATTCCCAGTTTTAAGTCACACGATATGGACGGGTTTCTAAGCCTAGTGTGAAATACGCAGCAACATGGACTTGATTGTGTGGATATATATATATATATATATATATATATATATATATAAATATAATATGTGTGTGTGTGTGTGTGTGTGTACACGCGTACTTAGTATTGTATAATGCATCTCTATAGATTACCTGTGATTTCTTCATGCCAAATAATCTTATGACAAATTGCATAATCTATTTCTCAAAGAGGGAGGATGCAAATCAGAGTGTAACATGTGTGCCATGTCTTTAAGAAGCATAAGAAGTTGTGCGTGCACATATAAATTGTAGACACGTGCAATCCTTAGTGCCATTCTGGAGAAGCAGCCAGTGAGTGAGCATGTATGATTGCAGTTGATAGTTTGTATATAAGTTACTTAAGTTATAGTCTTGAGCCTTGAGTCTGGAGCATTTCTCCCCGGGCCTCCGCTGAAAACAGGCTCTGTGGAACCTAGTCGGACTTTCCCGGTCAACAAATGATAAATAAAATAAAATAAATAAATAGTCAGCGAACCTCTATAGTGATGCGTTTGTATAAAATAAAGATGATTAAACAGAACCCACAAAGACTTGTTTATTCATGTACCGACACGAAAGTGACAAAAAACAAATCCTATCTCCCATACAACACAGACTCAGGCCAGATCACAGCACCACAATCACCCTCTTATCTTTTATGGGCACAATTAACAGAGCCCGAGACTCTGGAAAAATTGTCTCCTCCCTATACCTAGGGCTCTCAAACGCATTTGACAGTCTCCCACTCTTTACTCCTAAGCTAGCTTTTTAAGACTGGTCTCTCCCCCTCTTCTCTTAACTGATTCTCAAGCTACTTAAAAGACAGACCACAGGGTGTTAAATGGCAAAGCTCTCCCTTCTCCATATCTCAACAACCCTACTGAGGTTTCCCCAAGGCTCCATACTTGGACCCCTCCTATTCAGCATATTACTCAACAGTTTTCATTCTTCAACAGGTCAAGGGTCACACATTCAATATGCAGATGACTAGACTATTATATGCTCCATTAATTCAATTTCTGAGCTGCAACACATAAATCAATTACCCTTCACCTCTACAGAGACTTGGATGTATAACAATCACTCTCTCTTAACCCAAGCAAAACCAAAGTTCATGATATTCACTCCTAGGAAGAATACCCCTGTAAAAAGCCAATTTCACTATACTTTCCTATAGTAACAAGACAACTGAGGTAGCTTCCCACACAAAAATCTTACGAGCAATAACAGATGAAAACATGAAATTTGACTTATACATTTACCATAACATCAGCAAAACTCACCAAAAGCTAGGCATCCACTATAGGCATAAATCCTTCCTCAACTCCACCACAAAACAAGTTCAAACTTCAACTTACCTACTACCCTCTCTCTTGTACAGTACTTCACTGTTTATCAATCTTTAATCCTCTCTAAAATCTAAACTTGAGTCTTGCTACAACAAAATCTGGTACTAACACCAAACATCATACCCATCACTGTATAGCTCTATACTCTCTGAACTGGTTAAAACTACGTCAATGCCCTTCCTACCTGCAACTAACAATGGCACATAAAATTATCTTTAAACTATAAGACTGCCCTGCTCTCAACCCGATTTTCAGTTTCTACCATCCAACCAGGCCTCTCAGACCCAAGAATCAGCACCTTCTGACTGTACTAAAACCAAACCTACCAGCTGGTCAGCTTCTGTACTCCTGTTCTGTAGCCAAAGCATGGTATGCCAAATCAATAACTATAAGCACTACTCATAACCTTGATGCCTTTTAAAACCTCACTAAGAGAGACTACCTATCTTCCATCGGGATTTGCACCTGCGCCTCATCTCTCCCTCACAAAACCGAACATCTTCTGCTGAATACAGACATTGACTATGTATCAAGATCAGTTTTAAAATCTTACTGTTTCTACAGTGAGAAACAATTGTGAAATAGGCACTCAACCTACAACTGTTACTCCTTACCCTGGTCAGGCTTCTGAGAAGTAGGAGTCTGAGTAGACTTAGCAGGGGGTACACGCCTAGAACCCTTTTTACCTTTGGGAGGACGGCGAGGCTGTCTGCATACAAAAGCAGATTTAGATGGAAAATTCCTCTGGAAGTTAGGGGAAGGATATACAAAAATATGTTTCAATTCCTGTAAGGCCTTGCCTTTATCCTGGAGGGACTTAAAAAAACTCAGCAGCAGCAAAACCAAAAAGGTACTTATTATCAAGAGAAGCATCCGATAATTTAGTCTTAATAGCGTCAGGTAAGGGCTGAAGATGAAGCCAAGAATAATGTCTCAAAACAAAACCAGATTCAGCAGCCCTAGAGGAAGCATCAGAAGCATTATAATTACATTTAATAGAGTGGCAAGTCACTTGAGAGGTAGAACCTGGTAAAGAAAGGGCAGAGGCCTTCCCTTCCGAATCAGGAAGGTCAGAGGTTGCCTGAAAAAGCTTAAGAAAGAAGGGCTAAAACATAAGTGGTCATATGAGTTTGGTAATTAATAGCCCTAAAAGCCAGGGTAGCAGTAATATATACCTTTTTGTCTGGCCGTTCCACAGCTCTACTGCACTTATCAGAAGGAAGTAGTTTAGTGGATGGCAAAAGTTTAGAAGGTCACAATACAAAGGATCAGCAGAATAACATTTGTACAAAAACTTAAAATTATCAGGCGTCTTGCAAAAATCTGTCAGGTTTCTTAGGAGCCAGAGGTTGCGAATTAGGGGCAACAGAGGCTGCCAAAAAGGTATCTAAGAGGGCAGCCAAGATTGGAGGTAGAGCAGAAGGTTTGGGAGACTCCATATGGAGGAGTTTATAATGCCTCTTTTAAATATCAGAAACCTGAAAGCAGTCCAATTTGAAATATTCCATTATTTCCCCAAAGGAAGAGTCTGGACTAATAGAAGTTTCCTTCTCAGATCCATAATCCAGTGGAGAAGGGGATTTGAGAAGAATATAACAAAGACTCTTCCCCAGAATCCAAATCCTCTTCAGAACATTCCTGCTCCCTGTGCCTCTTAAGAGGAGTAGATGACCAGAGAGGAGTAGGCACAGAAACTCCTCGAGGAGGTTTTAAGGCCATTAAAGCATTAAACAACTCCTGGGTAAAAACCTGTCATTTGCATCAATGATCTTTAACAGCAGGGGAAATATGCTTTTTTTCTTCTTCTTCTTTTGAGGGACGTCCACCTGAAAAATCTTAGGAGGTTCAGAGCCTTGTCGACACTCAAACAACGTAGCAGAAATCTCCTCCTGAACTAGGATTTTCAGTATCCCTCTCAGTCCCTCAGATATAATCAGCCAAGATTCCCCCTCAACATCTGGAGTGGACGTTTGCAAAGCCTTTGAGGACGTGTCACAAGTTGAATCCATGCCGGTTACTGACATGGTTGCAGCAGAGGAATCCAAGACAACAACAGGATGATCCTATGGGCTTTCACCACCCTTGAGAGAGACATCCAGCGGAGGCAAGACAGCAGCTGAATCAGACCGGAGTTTTTTGTCCCTTTTCTTGGCTGGCTGCCGTAGCAGCTTGTGGCAATAATTTAAGGCATTGGGTCTCTAGGTCAATCGACAAAGTACTAAAACACTGTAATGTTTTTTTTATAACAAAAAAAATTCTACTTCCCTTACTACCCAGGAAATACACTTTTCTTCACAAGTTTACAAAAGAAACCACAGAAGAAGCAGACACATAAGGACAAGTTCATTTCTGTTTTGTCATGTCCTGTTTGGATGAAATGGGAATATCTTCTAGCTCATGTCATCTATTCCTCGGTTTTGTCAAAAGACTACTTAACAGAAAGAGATCAAGGAACAGTGAGGGTAAGGAAGTTTTGCCTTACCCTCAAGGCTGTGTAATCCCAGTGTTGTCACATTTAAAGATGTGGGGGCACAGCTCCTCACATGAGGATATAGAGGTGCTTGTTCCTTGCAAAAACGATGCTTTTGATTTTTCTGTGTCAGTCAATGAAGTGTAATGTCAACTTTTTTTTAAAGGTGGCAGTTTCTGTGAATGTCTCTCAGTGTTTAGTCACATGCAAAATAGATGTCTCTCAGTGTTTAGTCACATGCAAAATAGAAGTGCACTATCTCAAAGGACTATCTAAGATATCCAAGGTTTTATGCTACAGTGCTAATTGCATTAATAGAAGTCAATTCATCATCCATCCAGGGACACCACTGAGTACTTTGAGGAAAATCTGGAAAGACAATTTGAGGAAGACGATAATAAATACACTTCTGAAGACTGTGAAGAAAATAATGACGACACATTATCACTTGTTGCCCCAACCAAAGTTATGCGTCTAGTTAGAGGGTGCACACTTACTTTTGTTGATTGCGTTTATTCATACCCCTGTTGTATAACTCATTTACATAAGATGACAGTGACAGATACCAACCTTCTGAAACTGCTGTACTTGAGCTGTGTGGCCCATGCTGTGACTGAAATGTTTGCTGTAACACAATTTACTTCTCAAAAATATTTCAAAGCAATTTAGTCTGATATGACTTGTGCTGGAACAAATTTGCAAATGAGCAGGAAAAGATCAAGAGGTGCAGACAACACTTAATGTGCTAATACATATTTCTGTAGGCAAGAAAAGAATAACAAATCAATGAAACTATGGCTGCAGCATTTGATGAACAATTTTTACTTTTATGACTGACATATGAATATATTGCTATAGGGTGAGACTTGAGGCAGTGACTCCCAAGTTAACAATGCTTTTAAATTTATAATACCTGCATATTTTTTTTACTAATCATTTACTGTGTTTAACAAGAAAACAAGATTATTATACTAGTTTTAGTACAGCATTCTATAAAATACCAATGAAAGAAAAAAAATCTACTACACAAAATGGCACATTACACCATAAAACCATTTCAACTGCATGCAGTGAAAACAGTTTGGCTGGTATGTCTGGGCCTTTTTCCTACTACAGAATGAGTAGTATGAATATCCGAAAAGGTGATAAAACAGGCAGTACCCTCCCTCTTTACTTCTGTATCACAACACAACATCATACTATTGCAATATAGTACTAGTAACTACTTAAAATATTAATACAACATTTGTAGGCTGCTAACAACCAACATGAGTGAAACCAGTACAAACACAGAAACCTATATTCAGTAAGAAAGGAATACCAGAATCTTTTCACCACTGCTCTCCTTCCAGACAGGATAGTGTTACAATAGAATAAAAAAAGAAAAAGATAATTCTATCTGCAAAGAACTTCCACTGTTGAGGTTCACACATTTAGGTTTTCCAAGACCAATGCAACAAAAACATTCCAGTGACTTACAAAGGATATACAGCTTCATGCGTACAGTGCAGAGTTGTGATGTAATCTGGGCTGGGATTGTAAAGCATTGTATACCAGTCAGACAGCATGTCCACCTTGCAAGAGTGGATGGACAGTGTACCCACTGGATCACTCACTAGCAAAGTGACAACAGCAGCGACAATGCATTCCAACAAAGCAGTAATCAACTGAAGTACAGCACTGGAGCTGTGAAAGCAAAAACAAATAAAATTACATAACCATTTTCTGAACTTCTACAATGCTCTTCTACATGATGGTGATTTACAAAACACATAAAAAGACAAGCTCAATAATACTTAAGTTTTATGGTTTCCAACTCATTAGCAAGAATGCATGTATATATTTCATCTACAATTATGAATAAATACAGAGCTGTGAGGTACTCTTTATAATAGCAGATGAAGAAAATGTCTTACTTTACAATACAGACAGGTTACCCAAGTACTCAGCATGGAGTTTGCTCATAAATTCTATAAACACTTGAGCAACACATAAACCTAAACCATAGGATAGGCTGCTACATAATGTATGCAGGCACACCACCTCTCTTCTCACTGCAACTAGTCAGATATTGGAAACCATGCAAAAACTAACTCCTTAATCTCTTCTGTTTCATGGCAAGAGAGCAGAGCAGAACAGAACAAAAAAGGGTTTCCTCAAATCAAAAGTCAAACAAGGTCAGATTCCATCTCCTCATCATCTTGGTGGTAAATAGAAAATTGCCTCTTTCTGGAGAAATGACTATGCTGCTGACTTTCCCATAGCTGAAAAGGTCTCCCCCTCTAAGGGGAAAAAATAACTGAAGTAACCAATGCAACAACAGTATGAACGCAACTGCTCCTTATAAAAGTTCACCTTCAGAAGCAAATCAGAAAGCTATCCATTTGCTGATCTAGCTGATACTATGTGCTGCCCACTAAGATGGCCAATGTGTTTACAGTAAATGATACAATCAGCTGCTCAATTTAATTTATTGCCTGTTTACTAGGATGGTCTGACTGGGCACTCTAGGCCTATTTTCAGCAGAGACCCGAAGAGAGAAACGCTCCACTGGAATTACAAAGAATTTACAGAGAAAAAAATAATCAGTTTAGCAGTAACAATGGGGGTTTAAGAACCATCCAATGGGTAATACAATCAACACAGAGGTTAATGCAGTTTGATTTCTGCAGGAGTCTGTTACAACAATAATCAGGTTGCATTTACATATACAAGCTTCATTTACAAAGGAGCAATAAAAAGCAGTATACAGTTATAAATATAGATAGGATTTATTTACATTTACAGGATAGGGTAGGAGAGCTGGAAAATTAGGGGTTAGTGATAGTCTAGAGATCTGAGACAGTGTGAGAGAGAGTCAGTAAGGGTGTGAACAAGAACACAGCCAGGAGGAGTCTAGGTGCTGTTTTAGGTTGGGCTTAAAACTAGATGAACACCTATCCTTATTTTAGTGGGATAGGCAGGAAGTTCCATTGACTGGTGACACAGAATGAGTACAGCAGATCTCCAGCTGTATTTTGCCTTATAGGATCCAGTCTACACAAAATCTGCTTCCACTGAACAAGACAGGGATAAAAAGAAGGAAGCTTAATCTTTATGGCAAACTGTAAAGTACAGCATACATAAGGGCATGCAACCCTGACACCTCCTAGCTGAAATAACTACCACTAAGGATCTTCCAAAACAGAAAGTCAAAGAAACTAGATAAATATATTTTCTGGAAAGCAGTGTTGTCAAATATTCTCAAACAAAACTCCTCTTACAAACTGCAATGCTGTATAAAATCACTATTAACCAATGATGGAGCACAACTGAAGTAAAAATAAACTAAATAACCATATAACTTCGGACAGCAAGGCATACACAAGAATTATAACAAAAGACTCAACAGCCTAAGGGGCCATTTGAAAAAAAGACCACGGAATCAAAGCATGACCATTAATAAACACTTTAATACACACCAAACGTTAAGCACTTTAGTTCCAAATAACCGCAACTTCCTCAGAACGTTTGGTTAATGAAAAAAAATCAAAGATGAAATATTCCACTAAGACAAACACATGACTTGAAGCAACAGATCACAGTATCACAGCAACTGAAAAACATTTAAACATCATTATTTATTTATGTAGCTTTAAAATAAGTCTTTTATATATTTATGTCATAAAAACTAAAAATTTTATTACAATCTTGAGGCTCGCACCTTTAAAATACTACTTATAGAAATGGCATACTCTAGACCTAGCAACTTATTAGCTTACTCATTTAAGTTGCTATTTTAATTCAGATTGTTCTAATTTCAACTCCCAGTGTCCACCCCTAATACTAGGAAATATTTGTTCCAGCACAAAAAAATAAAAAGATCTTGTGGTCCTGACAGGAGAGTTTTATGTTTATATAAAGAGTTATTCTCATTTAATGTTCTAATGTCATATATATGCTCATAAATGAGACGTTTCAACTGTCTTTCAGTTTTACCTATATAGTGAACATGATAGTGGTCACAAAAGGCAATGTAGACAACCCTTGCAGAATCACAATCACAAGTATGTGGTGACTTAAATTTATACTGAATAATAAGTTGTAGTGTTTGCCCTACAAAAATATATTTATATTGTGGGCAGCGTCCACATTTAAACATCCTTTTGTTGCTTCAGTTAGCTGTAGGAACACTTCTATTAGATATTAATTCAAACCTTTCCTTTAAATTTAGGTGCCTCTTAAATAAATCTGTGGTTGGCACACAAAATTGAAAAAATACAGTTGTGAGTGACCACTTTCCAATTCTCTGTCATAATTTTCTTTATAATACGAGTCCAAGAACCATACTTAAAAACCATAGTATACTCAAATGTGGAAGGTTTTTCTTTATGTAGAACTTCAACAAGACCTTTACCCAAAGGGGCAAAATTCTCACCACATTTTCTACAAACTTCATCTCTAACATACTGTAACTTATCAAATGGATAACTTCTCTCCAAGAACATCTGAAGAAGCTTATCAATTTCTGCAAAAAAAAAAAAAAAAAAGTACGGCAATAGATGTAATTCTAGAGATACGTACCATTTGCCCCTTAACTACGCTTTTTTCCATGGTAAGGGGTGATTGCTCTTGAAATGTACAAATGTGTTGGATTAAGTTGGTTTTCTACAGGGGACAGGCACAAATTTTTGGTTAACACTATCCTTAGTTAACTTAAAGTCCAGATAATTAATAGTCTCCAGGGAGTATGAAAAAGCACATTTTAAAAAGCTAGTATAAGAACTGACGAACTCTGCAAACTTTAATTCTAAAACTCTACCTTTCCACACAACAAAAATATCGTCCAGGAAGTGAAAGTATGTTACTATATGGCTAGTAAAATAAGAGCCAAAAACCATGATCTGCTCCTAAAACCAAAGTATGATATTCACATATACAGGGGCGCAAGCCACCCCCATAGCAACACCAGACACTTGCTTAAAATATTCAACTTCAAAGTACAAAATGTTATTAGACAAAACCAAATCCATAAGTTCTACAAGGATGTCAGTACTGTTGGGTGGTATCTTGCAGTGAATTAGACAGGCTTCTCTAAACCATTCAAGAACAATTTATTTGTACAAAGTAGGAATTATTTGTAAGAAGGAATGGGTTAATTTTGTAATAAGGCAGGTCATTAACTTTTATTGTTTGGGATACAAGTGATTGGACAATTCAACTGGTTACCTGATTGGTAAAGGGTATATTTTGTGTTATGTTTGTTTACAAAAATATTCTGATGAAGTCCATTCTACCAGGACGAAAGTGCTCAATGTTTTATTAAAGGTTGCTGTTTGCTGTGCATCACCTTGGACTCCTTTATTTGTTCCTATTTGGTGCTTTTTGTCATTTTTATAAACCACTCAAGATCAATAACATGTGGAATTGAAGAAAACAAATCAATAACATCAATGAATCATTGTAACAGCTTTGATTAATGCTCCTTAGAAAATCCCAAGAGTCATGTAGCACATAACTATGTTCCTAGAAAAAATTCTTTAAAGAACCATCAATAAACAGTGCAAATGGATGTAACTTAAGAGCCAACTGCAGAGACAATGGGATGGACAGGGTGGGTCATTTAGATCTTTGTGCACTTTACGGATGCCAAAGACTGCTGGTATAACAGCTTCTTCAACTTTCAGAAATTGAAACAAATTATAATTAATGCCATCCTGATCCCAAAGATCCTTGAGGAACAGCTCTATCCTGTGATAGCTATGTTGATTTCATTTCTAGATATCCTGGTACAGCGAAATTTATTGTTAAGGAGCTTAAACATCCTAGCCATATCCTCTAATGCATCCATCAAAACCACACCCCCACCCTTATCTGGTTCCATAATTCTTAGCTCACAATCACTGTACAAAACCTCCAGTAATTCCTTCTCCTCTATGGACAAATTTCTGAAGTATGCATAGCAAGGTTGTTTCAATAATTTTTGAGGTCATTTTCACAGAATTTTTCATATAGCTGTAGCTTAGCGTGTAGTGATGGATCAAATGTTCTGGCTATAACAAAACTACCCCTATGCATTTCAGCATTCGGTCTTTCATGATACATAACTTTGAGATTCAGTTTTCTAATAAATAGTTTTACATCAATCAACAGATCAGCTACATCTTAAAAAAGGTAGGAAGTACAAAAGTAAAACCTTTACTAAATAAAGCAAGATGCTTAGCCTCAATCTTTAACTTGCTATAGTTGAATAATTTAAAATCATTAAATACATGTGCAGTTGGTGAGCCATCAAGACTTTCTAACAAATAAAAATCCACATCAATAACAGAATCAACAAGTCCTAAATTGTCTTCAGTCAAATTTAACATCTGCAATGGAATTGGTGCCACTTCCTTCATCCTCTCATGCTCCTCTACAGTGGCCCCTGGGTCACAACATCCTTTTGGGCAAGTCTATCGGAGTGCCTCAAAGGAGGAAAAGTACAGTTGTGTACACTTACCATAAATGTAGATGTTTGAGTGTATTCACTGTTGCAGTCATTACATTAGGGTAATCCTGCTGGCAGGCTGCACTCGTCGGCCTGAATTCCAAAGTCCTGGGTCCTGCGTCGGCCGCTGTCACCCCTTCCCTGATGTCAGGTTGTCAGGGGTATAAAAGATGCATTCAACGCCATTTTCTTTAGTTTTTCTTGCCCCCTAAAAGGGCAGCCAAAATTTATATGCATATAAATACATGCACCAATATAAACTTTACCTTCATCTACAAGCAAATACATCACATAGGTTGTATAAATCAGAGAAGGATAGATAGGTTCCATCAGAAGAAAAGGAGGATGGCGGTTGGGTAACCTGGACTGCAACAGTGAATACACTTGAACATCTACATTTAAGGTTAAGTGTACACAACTGTACTATGTTCTTCGTGTTTCACTGTTGCAGTCATTACATTTGGTTAGAGTCCCAAAGCTATGGATGGGAGGCTGGAGCTAAACAGCATTAGGAGCAGCTATGAGGTCCTGCGGAACTGCAGTGGCAAAGCCTGCCCTGGATTTAGAGTAGAGTAGCAGATGATAGTGCTTGGTAAAGATGTGCACTGAACTCCAAGTAGCAGCCTCTAAAATGTCCTTGCTTGGTACTCCCCTGAGAAAGGCTGCTGAAGTGGCTGCAGCTCTGGTTGAATGTGGCCTAATGCCCTTAGGCACTGGCTTGCTATGGTGTGAGTAGCAGAAACGAATGCAGTGGCCTATCCACTTTGAAATAGTCTGCTTTGAGATAGGCTTTCCTTGTGATGCTGCAGCATATGCCACTAGTAATTGTTCTGTCTTTCGGAAAAAGTACAGTTTTGTACCTACCATAAATGTAGATGTCCGATAGGTATGCATCTGCAGTCCTAACATATGGGTTTTGTCCTGCCTCAGGCAGCCCTTCGGTCAGCCGGATTCCAAAGTCTGGGTCTGGCCTCGGCTGATGTTGCACTTCACCCGACGTCACAGCTGCTGTTTATTGGGTATAAAGGCATCAGCCGATGCCATTTTCCTCAGTGTTTCTTGCCCCAGATGCCAGGTGCCCTCTAGTAAGGCTAAATTTGGATAAATGCAAATAATTCCAAACAGTAGAGAGCAAACAATATAAAAAAAAAAATATATATATATATATATATATATATATATATATATATACACACATATACAAACAAATACACCATAATAGATTCCCCCAGCTGGCTAAAAGAGGGGTAAATACCCTAGGAATACCACAGAGGGGAAGGAGGGTGGGTAATCCTGACTGCAGATGCATACCTATCGGACATCTACATTTATGGTAGGTACAAAACTGTACTATGTCCTTCAAGGATGCATCTGCAGTCCTAACATATGGGTAGAATACCATAGCCAAACTGGGGGAGGAGGCACTAAGATAAAGATGGTGTAGTTAAGATCCCTTGCAAAACAGCAGTTGCAAAACCTGCTCGGGATCTAGAGTATAAGGGAAGATTGTAATGCTTGGCAAATGTATGCACGGAGCTCCAAGTAGCAGCTTCTAAAATGTCCTTGGTAGCCACTCCTCGTAGGAAAGCTATAGTGGTGGCTGTAGCTCTTGTGGAATGAGGTCTGATATTATCAGGAGTTGTCTTTCCATGAAAAGAGTAGCAAAATCGAATGCAATTTCCTATCCATTTTGAGATTGTCTGTTTTGAAATTGCTTTCCCTTGCATTCCTGTTGCATATGCTACCAGAAGCTGGTCAGTTTTTCTGCTGGTCTTAGTTCTGTCCAGATAGTAGCGTAATTGTCTGTGCACATCCAAGGTATGTAGCAGTCTTTCCCCCCCTGTTCTGTGGGTTGGGGAAGAATGTAGGTAAATGAATCGCTTGGTTCAATGATACTCTGGAGACCACTTTTGGCATAAAGGTAGGGTTAGTTCTCAGAGAGACTCTGTCCTGATGGAAGATAAGGAAGGGTTGTGCTGCCATTAATGCCTGTAACTCAGATACCCTTCTTGCTGAAGTAATTGCTAGCAGGAAAGCAGTTTTCCAAGACAAGAATTGTAACTCTGCTGTTGCTGCTGGTTCAAAAGGGGGAAGTGTTAACTTTTCCAGCACAAAGTTGAGATCCCATGTAGGTAAAGGTGGTTTCCTTGGAGGCTTTACATTTTGATTCCTCTCAAGAACTGCCTGAGTAGAGGATGAGAGAAGACAGGAGGATCCATGTTGTATTCTGCTGAAATTGCTGATGCATGAATCTTAATGGAGGAGTAAGACAGGCCATTGTGGAACAGCTCTGCTAAATATTCCAGGATGTGTGCTATGTTTGCCAATGAGACATTTTCTCCCTTTGCTGCACTCCAAATGAGGTATCTTTTCCACTTGGCTGAGTAAGTCTTCCTTGTGGAGGGTCTGCGTGCCTCCAGGATAATGTCCTTAACCCTCTGAGATAAACCTGGGTTATTTTGTTTTATGCAATATTCCAAGCAGCTAGCTGCAGTGTTTTCAAGTTTGGATGTAGGATCTTGTAGTTGTCCTGTGTTAGTAGTAAGGGACATAGAGGTAGATGCCATGCGTGTGTCCAAGACATGCTTCTCAGTAGCGGGTACCAATGTTGCCTCAGCCAGTCTGGAGCTATCAGAATTACCCTTGGCTGATCCTCTCTGATCTTCAGTAGAACTTTGTACATCAAGGGAAGAGGTGGAAATGCATATGCTGTCAGGTTTTTCCAGCTGAAGGAAAGGGAGTCCACCCTCCAAGCAAGAGGGTGGTATGCTCTTGTGCAGAATTTCTTCAATTGATGATTGTGTGGGGAGGCAAACAGGTCTATTTGTGGTAGTCCCCATTTCTTTGTTATGGCTTTGAAGATATCTGGATGCAGCATCCATTCGTGAGCATCCGTGGTAGTTCTGCTTAAGGTGTCTGCTAGAGAATTTTCTTTTCCTGGTACAAATCTGGCCTGAAGTTGAATGTTGAGGTTCAGGGCCACATTCCACAGGTCCATTGCCATCCGGCATAGAGGATATGAATGTGTACCTCCCTGTTTGTTGATGTACCACATGACTGTGGTATTGTCTGTCCTTATCAGCAGATGACCCTGTTGAAGGAGTGGTCTGAATGCCTGGATCGCATGTTTCACTGCCAGCATCTCCTTTAGATTTATGTGTAGATTCAGCTGGTCTTGGGTCCATAGGCCTTGTATACACTTGTCCACCATGTGTGCCCCCCATCCTAGGTCTGAGGCGTCCGTGGTGATGGTCTGGCTTGGATGTGGTTTGCGGAAAGGCAAGCCTCTGTTCAACTGACAGGCCTGAGCCCACCACAGGAATTCTTGCTTCAGGCATGGAATTATTGGAATCTGGGCTTCTAGACTGTGCTTGTGTTGAGACCATACATTCCTTAGATACCATTGTAGCTTTCTCATATGCAGCCTGGCATGCGGAACCAATATTATGCAGGATGCCATGTAGCCCAGGGCTTGCAGGACTTTCCTTGCAGTAAGCTGAGTTTGTGTTGTTAATGTCATGAAGTAGACTGGTAGTTGCTTTTGTTTTCTTCTGTGAGAAAAGCCATCTGAGTTGATGTGTCTAATTCTGCACCCAAGAATGTTATCCTTTGGGATGGTACTAGTCTTGACTTTTGCATGTTGACTGTGTATCCCAAGGCTTGCAACAGTTGTATGACATTTTCCAAATCTTTTGTTAATTTTGCCTTGTTGTCCGCTTGTATTAGGCAGTCGTCCAGGTATGGGTAAATCTGAATTCCTGAAGTCTGCAATGAGCAATTACTGATGCCAGGCATTTCGTGAATACTCTGGGCAGTAGATAAGCCAAAAGGCAATGCTGAGAATTGATAATGCTCTGATCCTGCAAGAAATCTGAGGTGTCTTCTGCAATCTGGTCGTATAGGGACGTGCAGGTATGCCTCCTTGAGATCTAGAGTCACCAGCCAAGACTCCTTGCCCAGCATGGGAAGAAGTTGCTGGAGGGTCAGCATTTTGAATTTTGGAACAATGAGGTATGTGTTCAGTGCGGACAAATCTAGAATAGGTCTCCATTGATTTTCTTTCCTTGGTACAAGGAAAAGCCTGGAGTAAAATCCTTGGCCTTGTTCCATAGGTGGCACCTCTTCTATAGCTCTCATCCTTAGTAAGTTGTTGATTTGTCTTAGAGCGTCTGTTTTTTGGCTTGGTGGTAGGTTTGGCATTCCTCTCTTTTTTGGTAGAGTATGGAAGTGAAACCTGTAGCCCTTGTCTATTGTTTGTAAAGTCCATTTGTCTCCTGTAATGTAATGCCAGTTGTCGGAGAATAAGGCTAGTTTTCTGCCCAAGGGTGCTTCCAGTTGTTCCCTGGTAGGTGGAACTAGAGCCAAGTCATTGTGTCTGTCCTGTGGAAGTGGTTGTAGTTGATTCTGTGGCAGTACTTCTCTGGTTGGTAGGTTGCCACGGGCGTCCCCTGTAGGCACCCCTAGATTGACCTCTGCCTCTTGGGCGTCTATTTCTGCCTCTCTGTGCTCTAGAGTTGTCTGGAAAGGACCAATTCTTCGAAGGCCAATTTCTGCTAAACCTCGGAGGTTGGACCTGTAAGAAATCCTTGACTGTTTGGACAGATTTTGCTTTTTCTTCCACCTTTTTTAGAACCTCCTGTGCAGGGGAGCCAAACAAACTTTGTTTCTCCATGGGAGCATCTAGGAGTTTTGACTTAACATGGTCTGGTAAGGATTGTTCTTTTAACCAGGCATGCCTTCGAATCACTGTTCCAGTCACCACTGATCTAAAGGAAGCCTCCAGTGCATCATAGCCACATTTTAAGAAATGGTTACTGACCTGCTGAGAGTTATGTACCAAATCCTGAAGGGACTTGCGGTCTAAAGGTTCAGGAGAAGATAGTTTTTTATTTAGCTGGTCTAACAAAAATTCCTGGTACTGAATCATGTGAAATTGACAGTTCAAGGCCCTGGCCGAAAGAGTAGCAGAAGTATAAACCTTTTTACCCCATTTCTCTAATGCTCTAGATTCCCTTTCAGAGGGAAGAGGGTTTTTGGCAGAGGCAGCTGCCACACCTTTAGGGCCCTGTGAAGTGGTTTCAGGGTCTGCAGCAGGAGCCTTATACAAATGGTAGTGTGTGTCCGGGACCCTGTAATATCTGTCTGGCTTGGCAGGGGCCGGAGGAAGAGAATCAGGAGCAGTACAGGCATCATTGTATGCATCATCAACAACTGTTAGTATTGGCGGAATGGCTAACGGCCTATGCTGTGGTAAGTGTAAAAAAGTCCTTAGCCTTTTCCTTGAATCTGAAAAATCCTGGCCCTGCCATTGGAAGTGTTCCCTCATAGCATGCAAGGTTTCCCCAAAGGAAAATTCTTCAGGAGGAGAAGCAGAAGGAATAGAGTCTTCTGCATCAGAATCATCATAAGGAGAATATGGGCCTTCGTGAGGGTCTGAAAGGTCTGAGTCATCCGAGGAATAATCTGTAGAGACAGGTTCCGGGGGTTCAGTCCTAGGCCTCTTGTCTGGAGGGGGCTGAGAGGCCCTGTCTGGGTGAGGTTGGGATCCTCTGATCAAAGAAATGAGATCCTCAGCCAGGCTGCGTATTTGGGAACTAGAGTTAGGCCTATGTGAAGGAGTTTTGGTAGGCAAGGCCTTAGAAGATTTTGCTGCCTTGGCCCTGGCAAAAGCCTTGATAGACATGGAAGCAGGGGGTCTAGCAGCCCCACGTGCAGGGGTAGTTATGTCTAAAGGAATAGTGTCTGATAAATCCTGGGTGCCTGCTTCTGTAGCAGTAAATTCAGTAGCAGATTCAGCCATGCTCTGTGAGGCCTCGGCTATCGGAAGCATGCTTTCGGCCAAAGGAAGAACCGGGGGCTCGGTTTCAGCCGAAACCGAGACATTCGCGGTTGGCCTAACCGTGGTTTCAGCCGAAACGGCGGGCCGCGAATGTCGGTCCTTTTCCTTGCCCTTTTTAGCTAATTGAGTAGTCGGAGTCTCCGACGGCATTTTGTATGCAAAAGCGGGACCAAAAAACTCCTCTGCAAACTCCGACCGACGTCTAAGTGTCCGTCGGTTGAAGGAAGCACAGGCTAGACAAGCTGATACGTCGTGGTCTGGGCCTAAGCAAGGAAGGCAGTAAGAGTGGAAATCCTTATGAGGTATTTGTTTCCCACAAGTTAAACAATTATTTACTTTGTCTGACATCGGCTGAGGCAAGAAAGAGTCCCCAACGGGGTACTTAGCTTTTTAGAAGTCTTCGTAGTAGAAATCTCTGGATCTGACCGACTGGCACTTGCGAACAGCTTCTGCTTCGGGCACCGCGCGGCAAGAAAGACTGAGGAAAATGGCGTCGGCTGATGCCTTTATACCCAATAAACAGCAGCTATGATGTCGAGTGAAGTGCGACATCAGCCGAGGCCAGACCCAGACTTTGGAATCCGGCCAACCGAAGGGCTGCTTGAGGCAGGACAACCCATATGTTAGGACTGCAGATGCATCCTTGAAGGACATCTTTGGTTCTGTCCAAGTAGAACCTAAGCTGTCTGTGAATGTCCAAAGAATGCAGAATTCTCTCCCCCTTGTTCTGTGGATTTGGATAAAAAGTTGGCAGATGAATAGTTTGGTTAAGAGCCACACTGGACACCACCTTAGGCATAAATGTTGGGTTTGTCCTCAGAGAGACCCTGTCTGGATAAAAAACGATAAAAGGTCCCACTGCCATGAGTGCCTGAAGCTCTGAAACTCGTCTTGCAGAAGTTATTGCTAGGAGCAGAGCTGTTTTCCAAGATAAAAACTTTATATCAGCCATTGCAGCTGGCTCAAAAGATGGCAAGGTGAGTTTTTTCCAAGATATAGTTGAGGTCCCATGCAGGCATTGGTGATCTTCTTGGAGGCCTTAAGTTTCTGGCTCCTCTGAGGTGATGAGAAAAAATTGGTGGCTCTGAATTGTAATGAGCCGAAATGGCAGAGGCATAAATTTTAATAGATGAAAAAGATAGACCTTTGTCTCAGTTAAGTATTGCAAAATCTGAGGAATGTTTGGCACAGCTCTATCAATTCCTTGTGCCTGGTTCCAAGCAGAAAATCTCGTCCATTTTCCAGCATAAGATTTTCTAGTACTAGGCCTTCTGGCCTCCAAAATGACATCCATCACATCTTTACTGAGAGGTGTGTTTTGAATGACTACATTATCCACCATGCTGCCAGGTTTAAAGTCCTGAGTTGGCTGTGCAGGATCTGATTGTTTTGCTGGGACAGTAGAAGAGGTATCTTAGTATTGGATACCAGTACTGACTGGGCCAGTCTGGGGCAATTAGTATCATCCTTGGCTTCTCCTATCTGACATTTAGGAGTACCTTGGGGAGGACAGGCAGAGGGGGAAATGCGTATACTGATAGGTTTTTCCAGCTAAAAGGTAGGACGTCCACTTTCCATGCTTGTCTGTGATAAATCCTTGTACAGAATCTTTTTAGTTGATAGTTGTGAGGGGAGGCAAATAGATCTATGTCCGGGCATCCCCATTTCCTTGTTATAATACTAAAGACTTGTGGATTCAGGTGCCACTCGTGGGGATCCATGAGGTTTCTGCTTAGGTCGTCTTCCAGAGTATTTTTCCTTCCTGGCAGGAATTGTGCCTGCAGGTGCACTTGGTAAGTCAATGCTGTGTCCCACAAAGTCATGGCTAGTCTGCAAAGAGGGTAAGAATGAGTGCCCCTCTGCTTGTTTATAACCACATTACTGTGGTGTTGTCTGTCTTTATCAGTAGTTGTCCTGGATGTAGTAGGTCCTTGAAGGCTGTCAAGGCATTTTGAACATCTAGCATCTCTTTTTGATTGATATGTAGATGCATTTTGTTTGAGGTCCATGCGCCCTGAATGCATCTTCCTGCCATGTGGGCCCCCCAGGCGCAATCTGATGCATCCATTGTTAGTTTTTGCCTGGCTGGGGGTAATGTGAATGGCTGTCCCTTGTTTTGGTGACAAGCCTGTGCCCACCATCAAAACTCCTGTTGCAGGCAGGGAATGAGAGTTATCAGTTTCCAGGCTGTGGCAATGTTGAGTCCAAATACTTTTTAGGTACCATTGAAGTTTCCTCATATGCAGTCTTGCATATGGAATTAGTAGGATGCAGGATGCCATGAATCCCAAAGCCTGCAGACTTTTTCTTGCAGATAACTCGGTCTTTGTAGCCAACATTTTGAAATAGGTAGTCAGTTGCTTTTGTTTGTCTGGCGTGAGATAAGCCATCTGGGCAGTTGTATTTAAGCTTGCACCCAGGAATATTATCTCTTGAGAGGGTACTAGTTTTGATTTCTATTTGATGACTGTGTACCCTAGGCATGTTAGAAGTCTTTTCACAAACACCAGATGCTGCAGAAGAATATCCTTGTTCTCTGCTTGAAATTAGACAGTCGTCCAAGTAAGGATATATTTGTATTCCCCTTTGTCTGCAGAATGCAATTACTGGTGCCAGGCACTTTGTAAAGACCCTGGGCGCAGTAGATAAGCCAAAGGGCAGTGCAGAGAATTGGTAATGCATTGAGCCAGCCTTGAATCTGAGGTATCTTCTGCATATTTGTCTAATTGGGACATACAGGTATGCCTCTTTTAGGTCTAAAGCCACAAGTCAAGAGTTCTTTCCAGCATGGGCAGAAGCTGCTGCAAAGTCAACATCTTGAATTTTGGAATATCCAGGAATGTGTTCAAGATAGATAGGTCCAGTATTGGCCTCCAGGCCTTGTCCCTTCTGAGTACCAAGAACAGTTTTGAGTAAAATCCTTGTCCCTGCTCTTGCTCTGGTACTAGCTGAATGGCCCCCATGTCCATGAGGGATGAGACTTGTTTTTGTGCCTCTGCCCATTTATTTTTTGGCAGATCTGGCCAGCCGTTTGCTTTTGGCAGGGTATGGAAATGGAACTTGTAGCCTTGTGACACGATATTTAAGACCCACTTGTCCTGGGTTATAATGTGCCAATTTTGTGAAAAAAGTGCTAACTTTCCCCCTAAGGGGGCTGCCAGGAGATAAGTGCTTGGTGCAGGCAGGGGGAAGTCATTGGGAGTTTCCTGGATGGTTGTGATTTGTCTTCGCCAACTTTGGAGGTAGGAGCCTCCCATTGCTTTGAGCGGAAAGAACCTTGTGCCTGGGATCTGCTTCTAGGGCGTCTGGGTCTGCCCCTTTGAGGTCTGTCTGACACAGGAAAGGACCAATTATTTGTTGACCAGTGTCTACTATACCTAGGTGGCTGTACCTGTAAAAAATCTTTGACCGTTTGCATAGATTTAGCTTTGTCCTCCATTTTCTTTAACACCTCTTCTGCCTTAACACCAAACAAAGGGTCACGCTGTAAAGGTGCATCTAATAATTTAACTTTAACATGATCAGGCAGATTTTGTTCCTTTAACCAAGCATGCCTCCTAGTTACAGAACCTGTAACTGTGGCCCTGCAGGAGGCCTCTAAAGAATCAAAACCACATTGCAAAGTATGCTTTCCAACTTGTTCAATCGCATGCAATAAATCCTGCATTTCCTTGTTTTCTGCACATTCAGAGTTTAACAACATTTTCTGTTTAAGCAATGCCATGACATGTTGCTGATATCTGAGCATATGAAACTGACAGTTTAAGGCCCTTATAGTCAAGGCAGCAGATGTGTAAACCTTTTTTCCCCATCTATCCAGTGCCCTAGAATCCCTGTCAGAGGGGGTAGGGTTTTTTGCAGCGGAAGCCTTAACTCCTTTGGGACCCTGAGAAATAGTTTCTGGGTCTGCAGCAGGGTTTTTAAAAAGGAATTTGTGTGAGTCAGGAGCCCTGTAATATCTGTCAGGCTTAACAGGAGCTGGAGGCAAGGAGTCAGGGGTAAGACTAGACTCCGAAAACACATCATCTACAATGTCTAACACAGGTAGGATGGCTAGTGGCTTGTGTTGAGGTAGTAACAGGAAATCCCTGTGCCTCTTTTTAGATTCTGAAAAATCTTGACTCTCCCAGTGGAAATGCTCCCTCATGGTATGCAAGGTTTTCCCAAAAGAGTAGTCCTCTGGAGGAGAAGCTGAAGGTATAGATTCTTCAGCATCAGAATCCTCATAGGGGGGGAAAAGAATATTCCTGATCAGAAGAGGAATCAGAAGAAATGGAAACCTGATCTGAAGATTCATAGTCAGTCTCTTGCCTAGGCCTCTTATCAGGAGGGGGATGGGAACCCCTGATCAAGGTAATCAAGTCTTTGGCCATTTTGAGCATCTGCTTTTTAGGCATGGAGGCCTGTCCACGTGGATCTTGAGTTTGCTTCTTTGCCTTTGAAGGTGCATTAGTCTTAGCCTTTGAAGTCGGTTTAATGTATAGATGTTTAGGTCTGAATACACCCTCAGAAGCCAGTGCCTGCTCAGCGGCTCCGGACCCATCTGAAGGAATAACGTCCGAGGCTCCAATACCTTGAGTTTCCAGCGGCATAGCCAACTCCACGTGGGAGTCAGTAGCGGTCTGCGACTCTAAAGTAGTGGGCATCAGGGGCTGCGAAAGCGCCTCACTGAGAACCGGCGAACCGGCAACTGGCTTAGGTTGTCTTTCTTTTTCTTTTTCTGTGTGTTTTTTGTGAACTCCTGTAGTCGGATGGCTTTCCGACGACATTTCTGGATAATTAAACCTGTGTCCAAAGTATTTTAATGCAAAATCATACCGACGCTTAATAGTGCGGTGGTTAAATCTAGCACAAAACCAATAACCTGGAACTTTATGGTCGGGGCCTAGGCAAGGAATACAGTAAGAATGAAAGTCCTTATGAGGTATTTGCTTCCCACAAGAAATACAATTATTAACTTTTTCTGACATCGGTCTGGAGCAAGAAAAAAGTTTCCCCAATGGGGTACTTAGCTTTATAGAAGACTTTGGATCTGAAATTCGAACTTGAAAATCTCAGGAGTCGGCTGACCGGCACTTGCGAACTTCATCTGCTTCGGGCACCGCGCAGCAAGAAAGACTAAAGAAAATGGCATCGGCCGCATCTTTTATACCCCTGACAACCTGATGTCAGGGAAGGGGCGACAGCAGCTGACGCAGGACCCAGGACTTTGGAATTCAGGCCGACTGAGGGCAACCTGCCAGCAGGATTACCCTAATGTAATGACTGCAACAGTGAAACACGAAGAACATCCCCAATGTCTCTAAAAATCATTAACTTCACAATCAGTGGGAACATAATTATCAGAGTCTGTAAAAGGGGAAGTGACTACTCTACTGCCTGGAATATTTATATTGGCACCTCAAGAAGGTGCATTTTTAATAATGGGTTTAGGATAAACATTACCCTCCACAGAGGCAATTTCATCTCTTTAAAGTTTGTTATTTTTAGTTGCTTTTATTTTTTTCAATTTTTTTACTAACATTATCAAGGCACTTGACATGCTCATTATTATGAATCGCAAAAAGAACCATCTAACAAGTTAATATGTATAAAATCATTTATTTATTTAAATTTGTCAACTAGAAATGTCCTGCAAAAAGGGCCATTTTTCACTGGGAGAGAAAAGGCCACCACACAATAATTAAGATAGTTGAAAATACAGATTATGGGATTACATGCATTACATATAAATAAGAGTTCAAGTACTATACATATAGTAAATAAAAGTAGAATTCACATTGTGAACTACTATAAATACCTGCTGTTTTTGCTAAGAAAACAATAGATTACATAAAAAGATGAGCCAGCATAAGGCAACACCCAGTAGTGGTATTGTTTAGGTATTAGAATGGATATGACATGCACATTTAAAAATAAAAGAGAGGAATCAGGAGTATGTACTATAGCAGCATAATTACATGACTTGGATCACAGCACAGTTACATGATTTGTATAATGACAAAATGTGACAAACAACTGCGCTTCTAATTATCTTGAAAATGCTTTTGTAATGCTTCCTTGAAAGCTAACGTCTCTTAGCTGCATCTAAGGTTGTAAACTAGATTATTCTCCTGTTTGCCTAGTGCAACAAAACACATGGAAAATTACCAAATTATTGTTATATACAAGCTATAAGTAATCACATTCTCTCATTAGATTCTTTACATTTAGTGTTCTCCAAGGGAAGATCAAGCACCTAATGTGTCTTTTACAGATAGAAGCCTGTATGTTTTAAGGGATCAAGGAAAACATTATTGAAATATGAAACTGTATTGTCTATAGGAAGAAATAATGGTGACTAATGACAGGTCCTGAGTGCGGAGTTGAAGTTGTTGAAGACTACAGACAAGAAGACTAACAGGATAACATAAGACAAGTGGACTGAATAAACCAAAACAGCTTTAAGGCATTATATTACATATTGGGCAAAAGGAGGCACTGGATTTTCAGTTGCCAACTCATATGCAGTAGATTCAGCTTTTGAAACTTTATCTATTTGCCAGACCCCATTTATAAGGCCATATGGCAATTTTAACATGAATGCATTATCCCTAAATTTAAATTAATAGTTCCATTGAATGCACAATCCACAAGTACTCATTTGTCTTGACTCTGGATTTACATATTTGAACATATGGTACATCTTTAAGATTCTATTTAGATGAATAATCTCATGAAACTATGCAATATTTTATATATAAAACACTCGGAAATCAAAAATTGGTTATTTTGAATTTTAGAAAAGCAAAAAAAGGGTCCAGCACCAAATAGGAGCGAAAGACTACATTTATTGATGTAGATAAAATAAAAAACAAACAGGCATACTGGTTTCGGCAAAACAAAATGCCTTCCTCAGTGCATTAAGATTCATCAGCTCTACACACATTTATATAGTCAGTTAATTAACCCTGACACATTCCAATTGGTCCATCCCAAAAATTCAATTATGTTCATTTAAACCAGGCTTAAACAAAGCTCCAAGCTGAACAATCCATCCTGATTCCTTTCTGTTTAATATGGAATGCCAGCCTGCTTTGTTAGCTCTATGTCCCTGGATTTTGTCTATAATTGTAAAACTGAATTTGGCAGTGGCATGGGTCAGTGTATGTTTATACAATGCATTATGGATTAGTTTGGTCCTAATATCACTAAGATGTTCACTTATTCTATGTTTAACAGATCGTGATGTTTGCCCTACGTAAAACGCAGAGCAAAAACTAGCGGCCAGATAAATGACCCAGTCACTGCCGCAATTGGCAAAACACTTAATGTCAAAAATCTGTGGGGGTGTTGCTGCTTGTGAATTCAGTAGTTTCACTTATGTAATTACAAAAACTGCAGTGTCCACAGGGATAACTCCCCACTAACTTGTCCCCAAACAAGGTGATCTGTTCTGCCAGCATGGGGTGTGGATGTTTGTAATGAGTGAAGTGTGAATTTATCGTATGGCCACGTCTGTAGGAAAAAAGGCATCTTGAAGGTAATATCTCAGCTAATTGTTCATTAGCTAATAAGATGTCCCAATGGTTCTAAATAATGTTCCTAAATTTGGTCGTGCTACTGGCAAATGTGGTAACCATCCGAATATAATGTGTGCTAGCAGACTCCTTTCCCTTGTCTCTATGGCTATAACTTAACAGTGTGTTCCTATCTTGTTCTGTGGCAAAGGAGCTAGCCTTATCAATATATTGCTGTTGGTAGCCCCTATTCAAGAATCTATAAGTGAGGTCCTGTTGACTGTGGCTGTAGGCTTCCCCTGAGGAACATATATGTTTGATACGCAAAAATTATTTGTTTATTATTATTATTTTCAATTTCCCCTATTGCATTTGCACCTAAATTTTAGGAGGAGGAAATTTGAATAAGATAACAACTATGAAAAGATGAGAAAGTACAGTTGTGTAAAATCTTACCACAACAGATGTCCTTCTCTTCATTGTTGCAGTGTTTTTCGCAAAAGGGATCTCCTGCCAAGGGCAGCCTGAGTCCTGGGATCCCTTCAGTGAAGAATAGTGGAATGAAAGTCCCTGTTGGTCGCTAAAGGCCTAAAACCAGTAAAATCATAAAAAAGAAGAAAAATAACTGGCTCGACCACCACGGAAAACTACTTATTAAAATAGAATGAGTATGCATCCAGGACATATCTTTCCAGAAATAGTAAAGGGACAATTTCTTCATGTATCAAAACTTTCTACAGATACAGGAACTTATTAACATGAGAAACAAACCCTTTTGTATAACTTTCATGAACGAGGTACAGAAGTAAGGACACACAGCAATATACCATGGAGACATGAGGGTTAAGGAATATAAAAGGAGACACCTTCTTTTCTGATAAGGGGGACAACTGAGAATGTGAAGAAGCGCGTTCTATCAGATGTTTACTTACATACTTGGGAGACATCAGAACTATATATAACATCATCAAGAAAAATTGGACTATTCTTACTGTAGATTATAACTTGAAGCATACAGTAGGGTGAGACACCTTGTTTTTGTTTGCATTGCGACCAGAAAACGTTAGGAAGACACTTCCCACTCCCACACTCGAAAGGTCTCTCTGCAAAGGGGATAAGATTTGGTCCCTCCTTGCTTGTTTATGTACCATACCACTGACATATTGTCCGAGTGGATCAAAATTGTCCCTAGAGGGAGAAAGCTGTGAGGTGTTTGCAAGGCCAGAAGCACTGCTCATCTCCCAAGACGTTGATATGCAAATGAGCCTTGTGTTCCTGCCACTTGCCTTGGACGGTTATCCCTAGATAATGCCCCCCCCACCCTATCTGGGAGGCATTCGTGATCACGGTGGAGACAGGGGGAGACGGAACAAATGGTCTGCCTGTGGTCAGATGGCTGGACTGGGTCCACCAGCGAAGACCCTGTTTGCACAGTTCTGTTATGAGGTGAGAAAGAGGTAGTTGCTGCAGTGACCATTGGGCAAAAAGTAACCACTGCAGAACCCTCATGTGCAGTCTGGCTAATGGGACTAATGTTATTGCAGAGGCCATCATCCCTAACAATTTGAGTACCATCTTTACTTTTTCCTTCCGCTGTGGAAGTAGACTCTAAATTTGTTGCCTGAGATTCTGGACTCCCTATGGGGAGGTAAGCCCTCATTGTGAAGGTATTTATTTCGGCGCCAATTAAATTCACATGCTGAGAGGGCGACAATGCAGATTTCTGCCAATTTACTGTAATTCCTAGCTGCAAGCAAGTCATAATGGTGGCGTCCATGGCCTGTAATAGTAGATGCCTGGTGGTGGCAGTCAGGAGCCATTCGTCCAGGTACGGAAACACTTGGAATCCAAGGCATCTCAAGTGAGCCATTACCACTGCCATGCATTTGGTGAACACCCTGGGGGCTGTGGTGAGACCAAAAGGCAGGGCACGAAACTGGTAATGACTGGCCCCCAGCCGGAAGCACAAGTGACTCCTTGATGCTCTGTCCATTTTGATGTGATAGTACACATCTTGGAGATCTATGGAGCACATCCAAACATCTTTCCCTAACAATGGGAGTATCGACTGTAACGTGAACATTCGGAACTTGGACTTCTCTACAAATTCGTTCAACTTACTGAGATCCAAGATGGATCTCAGGTCCCCTGTTCGTTTTGGCACCAAAGAAAATCTGGAGTAAGTCCCTAACCCTACTTGGTCTGCGGGGACGGGTTGGATGACTCTCTTTTCAAGCAACTTTGGGATTTCTAAAGTTGCTGAACCCCTGTGATTGGGTGGAACATCTGGTATTCTTCTGATCTGAGGAGGAGAGAAAGAGAAGGGAATATAGTATCTTCTGGTAATTATCCTTTGCACCCACTTGTCTTGAGTGATATCACACCAGGCTTCTGGGTACAAGGATATACGTCCCCTGACTGGCTCCTGACATGCACAGTTGGGCCACCTTTCAGGAGCGCTGGTAGGGATGACCACAAAAGGAATCACGGTCTCCCTGATTCTGCGGGCCACCTCTGCCTCTGGGGCGACGTCTACCATTATTTCCTCCTCCTCTGCCTCTGGAGAAGGAATCACCATGTGCATCCTGGAAAAACCTCTGTGACTTCTTCAACCACATCTTTCCACCCCTCTGCCCTTTGGGATAGGGTCTAGAAGGAATGAAAAAATGGACTCCCTCGGAAGACAGGGTTTTCCCTTCCTGTTTGCACCTGGTGAGTGTGTCCTTTACCTTAGGTCCAAACATCGAAGATCCACCAAAAGGGGCATTGGTAAATGTAGACTTGAAGGCCTCTGCAAAATTACACAAGTGCATCCAGGAGTGTGTTCTAAGAGAAACTCCTGAACCCGCTGCCCTATTCGCGCCATCTGCTGCATAAGATATCAGCCTCATGGAGGAGTTGACAACAGACTTTAAGGTAGACATCTGTGTGTTAAGCTTATCAGATATTGCTTCAGATGCATTACCTTGGAGAGTATCTCCCAGCTCTTTCAGGAGATCTCTCTGGAGCTTAGTGAAATGAGACAGGTAGTTTAGCGATCTGAGTGTAAAAGCCGCTGAAGAAAAGATACGCTTCCCGTAACTATCCATCGTTCGAGACTCCTTGTTCAGTGGATGGACAGTGGAGGAAGTTTCAGCAAGTTCCTTTTTGGTGGCTGCAGCCACCACCATGGCATCTACTGGCATATCTTTGGTGAAAAAATCTTTCTCTTGAGATGCTGATAAGAATTTATTAGGTCTTCTAGGAAAGTACAGTTGTGTACACTTACCATAAATGTAGATGTTCATCGTGTTTCACTGTTGCAGTCATGACTGTAGGGGTTCTCCCCTGCCGGCAGGCAGTCTTCGGTTGGCCAGAATCCCAAAAGTATCAGGAGATTCCCACACCTTTCAACTCACTAGATCCGATAGTTCTTCAAAAGGTGGAGATACCCAAGAGGCGGAAGGTTGAGACCCGAAAGCCTTCAGGTACATTGACTCCTCATCAGAAGGAGAGGTGGTGGGCCAGCCGCCTCTCTGTTTCAGGATCTCAAGGATATGTGTGAAGGAGATATCATTAGAGGATGACTTGAGGAACCCTTCTGACTCCTCGAGGTCAGTGTCTGATGTAATGGACTCATCGGGGGAGTCAATATGCTTCCTCTTACAAGTTTTCTTCCGAGGGGGGTCCTCAGAAGGATATTCTGGGGAGATCTCGAAAGACTGGGGACCACTCATGGAGGGTTCCTGAGGCTGCGAGTCTCTGCTGTGTTGGATGAGAGAAGGTGTTGAGACTGAGGTCGGCGCTTTAGGGGGGAAGAATGTCGGTGCCATTAGTTGGAACTGAAGACTTGGACAGAACACTCATCAGCTCGAAGGTCATCCCTCCCAGCTCTAAGGACGCCTCCCGCTCCGAAGGCGCAGAGGCAGTCTTTTGTGCCGAGCAGATAGGCTCCGAGGCAGACGTGGGGTCCAAACTCACCCGAGCCGAAGCACCGAGAGGTAAGTTCGGAACCAAAGTAGTTTGGGTCCAAGCGTCTCCCTCGGGCCCAACCGGAGAGCTTAGGACCCTACACCCCATGGACGGCACCGAAGGGGTCGGAGCAGATATCGGAACCGGGAGACCAACTGAGGTAGCTGGAACTGACCTTTCCAGAGCAAGTGGCACCGACATCTCTGGCTCCAATGTGCCGGAGTGGCTCAGAGGAGGAACAGTGACAGGGTGTACAGGCTCAGTAGGCTCCAGAACCGACTGGGACGGAGATGAAAGTAAATTTGCCAGCACAGATGTCTCGAGGAGTCTGCACACCACTCTCTCAATGTCCTCATCAGAAAGGCTCCTCAAGGACCTGGAGGATAAAGTGGGGGACCTAGACCACTGAAAAATAGGTGATCTGAGTGTCGGAGAAACCGGACAAAGTTCAACTGACCAGCTCCAAGATACAGACTCCATTATCGGCTCCAGAACCCTTGGAACCAAAACTTGATTGTTCCACATCAATAACCTCTGTCGGCACCGAAACCAGTGGAGTCGAAGAGGAGGTAGTCGATTTGGCAATTTTCTCTGGCTGCTCCGACAACACAGAGTGAGTGGGAGACCGCCTTTTTGTAGGCTTAACTTTGTCTTTTTTGGAAGATGGAGACTTGGAACTAGAAGAGGAAGAAGAAGCCAATTCTTCCTCAAAAGAATGCTTTAAGAGGCTTTTCAATATAAGTTTGTTCTTTCTCTCTTGAAGGACTCGAGGACTAAAAGCATGGCAAAAGGAGCAAGATTCTTGAAGGTGAATAGCACCTAAGCAGTATACGCAAATAGTATGCCCATCTGTCAGGGACATTTTTTGGTAGCACTTGGTACATTTTTTAAATCCAGAAGGCTTGTGGCCTTTTGAATCTTTAGACATATCCAACACCAAAAAACAGTTATCAATGTAAGAAACAAAGCAGAAAAGTACAGTTGTGTACACTTACCATAAGTGTATTCACTGTTGCAGTCATTACATTTGGGTTATCTGCTTGCAGTAGCCCTCAGTTGGCCTGATTAACAAAGTCTTGGGTCCTACATCGGTTGCTGTCTCTTCTTCCATGACATCAGGTCGTCAGGGGTATACAACATGCAGCCGACGTCATTACATCAGTTTTTCTTGCCCCAGATGTCAGATGCCCCCTAATAGGAAGCAATTAAATGTATAAAATATACAAGGTTATACCTCAAACAAAAAAGCAAATACAACAGAAAGCTTTTAAGCATTGAAAAGGAGAGAAGAGGTATAGCTAAAAGAAGTCAGGGGGCTGGAGGGAGGGTAACCAGGACTGCAACAGTGAATACATTCGAACATCTACATTTATGGTAAGTGTACACAAAGTACAGTTTTGTACCTACCATAAATGTAGATGTTCAAGTGCTAATACAGCTGCAGTCATAACAGATGGGTTCTTCTGCCGTCAGGCGGGTCCTCGGTCGGCCGAATTCCAAAGTCTAGGTCCGGCGTCGGTTGTCGTCGCTTCTTCCCTGACGTCAGTGCGACAGGGGTATAAAGGAACCAGCCGATGCCATTTTCTTCAGTTTTTCTTGCCCCAGATGTCAGGTGCCCCCAGAAGGAAGGCAATACATAAATTTGTGTAATAATGCAGTGCAATATAATCAAAATACAGTAGTTGCAAGCAAATACATCATAAATGAATACCCCAATTAGGTTGTATGAGGATGTGCTAGCCTATAGACCTGTCCCAAGAGGGGAAGGAGGGAGGGAAGCCTGGACTGCAGCTGTATTAGCACTCGAGCATCTACATTTATGGTAGGTACAAAACTGTACTATGTTCATCGTGCATACAGCTGCAGTCATAACAGATGGGTAGAATCCCAAAGCTAAGAAAGGGGTGGTAGGCACTAGGTGGAACTAGGAGGAGCCAAAATGCCCTGCAAGACTGCAGTGGCAAGGCCTGCTCTAGATTTGGAGTATAATGGTAGGTTGTAGTGCTTGGAGAAGGTATGCACAGAACTCCAAGTGGCTGCTTCCAAAATATCCTTGGTAGGAACTCCTCTGAGGAAGGCTGCAGAGGTGGCTGTGGCCCTGGTGGAATGAGTTCTAATGCCTGTAGGTACAGTTTTGCCATGAAAGGAATAGCAAAAATGTATGCAGTGGGCTATCCATTTTGAGATTGTCTGTTTGGAAATTGGCTTTCCTTGAGCTCCTACCGCATAGGCCACAAAGAGCTGTTCTGATTTTCTGAACGGCTTTGTTCTGTCCAAATAATAACGCAGTTGTCTGTGGATGTCCAAGGAATGTAGTAATCTCTCCCCTTTGTTTTGAGGATTAGGATAAAAAGTAGGTAAATGTATGGCCTGATTTAAAGCTACCCTGGATACCACTTTAGGCATAAAGGACGGGTTGGTTCGTAAGGAAACTGTCCTGATGGAAGATGATAAAAGGCTGGACAGCCATGAGAGTCTGTAATTCTGAAACTCTACGAGCTGAGGTGATAGCCAGAAGGAAAGCTGTTTTCCAGGACAAATATTGCAAATCTGATGAGGCAGCTGGCTCAAAGGGAGGCAAGGTCAGTTTTTCCAGAATGAAATTAAGATCCCAAGCAGGTATTGGTTGTTTCCTTGGAGGTCTTAAATTCTTAGCCCCTCTGAGGAACTGTCTTAAGAGAGGGTGAGAGAATAAAGGTGGATCAGTGTTGTATTCTGCAGAAATGGCTGAGGCATGGATTTTGATGGAGGAGAAAGAAAGTCCACTGTTTAGCAGTTCAGCCAAATATTGTAGTATTTGAGGTAAATTCAGTTTTCCAGGGTCCTGGCCCTTTTTCTCATTCCAGACACAAAAACGTTTCCATTTTGCGGAGTATGCTTTTCTAGTTGATGGCCTTCTGGCCTCCAAAATGACATCCTGCACCTTCTTGGAGGGTAGGGCCTGCTGTGATGCTAAGGAATCTTCCATGCGGCTAAATTGAGTATTTTTAGCTGACTGTGAAGAGTTTTGAAGCTGTGCTGAGTCAGAAGAAGAGGCATTAGAGGCAGGGTCCATGTTGGGGAATGCGTCAGGCTCCTCAGGAGTGGTTACCAGTGTTGCCTTGGCCAGTCCGGAGCAATGAGGATCATCTTTGGTCTGTCTGCTCTGGTCTTCAATAGAACTTTGGGCAGCAGAGGAAGAGGTGGGAAGGCATACACTGTCATTGATGTCCAACTGAAAGAGAGAGCGTCCACTCTCCAGGCCTTTGGATGGAAGATCCTTGAGCAGAATTTTGTCAATTGATGATTTTTGTGGGAGGCAAAGAGATCTATGTCTGGCCTTCCCCATTCTTGGATTATTTCTGTAAAAACTTTTGGATGCAACTTCCATTCGTGTGGATCTGTCATATTCCTGCTTAGGTTGTCTGCCAGCGTGTTTTCCTTGCCTGGCAAGTACTGTGCTTGTAGTTCCATTTGTAAGTCCATGGCCATGTTCCAAAGTGACATGGCCAGTCTGCATAGGGGTAAGAATGTGTTCCTCCCTGCTTGTTTATGTACCACATAACTGTGGTGTTGTCCGTTCTTATCAATAGTTGACCTGGTTGTAGAAGGTCCTTGAAAGCTATAATAGCATTTATTACTGCTAGCATTTCTTTTGATTGATGTGAAGGTGCTTTTCTTTTGGGACCATTTGCCCTGAATGCACCGATCTGTCATGTCGCCCCCAGGCGTAGTCCGAGGCGTCTGTTGTGATGACTTGATTTGCTTGAGGCTTGCTGAATGGAAGACCTGTGTTTGTTTGACATGCTTGAGCCCACCACAGAAATTCCTTTTGCAGACATGGAATTAGTGGTATTATTGTTTCCAAACTGTGGCTGTGTTGGGACCATATGTTTTTAGGTACCATTGTAGTTTCCTCATATGCAGCTTTGCACATGGGATTAGTAAGATGCAAGATGCCATGAATCCCAGAGCCTGCAGGATTTTCCTTGCAGTCAGCCTGGTGCAATTTGCTAGTGTTCTGAAGTATTGAATTAGTTGCCCCTGCTTCTCTGGCGTGAGGTAGGCCATCTGGGTGTTTGTGTCCAAATTGGCACCCAGGAAAATTATCTTCCGAGAGGGTATTAGCCTTGATTTCTTTTTGTTGACTGTGTATCCCAGAGAGTTCAATAACATTATTACATAAGCCAGATGTTTCAGAAGAATGTGCTTGCTGTCCGCTTGGATCAGGCAGTCGTCCAAATAGGGATATATTTGTATCCCTTGAAGTCTGCAGTAGGCAATTACTGATGCCAGGCATTTTGTGAATACTCTAGGCACAGTAGATGAGCCAAAAAGCAATGCAGAGAATTGATAATGGGTTGAACCTGCAAGAAATCTGAGGTACCTTCTGTAATTTTGTCCGATTGGGACATGCAGGTATGCCTCCGTGAGGTCCAATGTTACCAGCCAAGACTCCTTGCCCAGCATGGGAAGAAGTTGCTGTAGAGTGAGCATCTTGAATTTTGGTACGAGTAGAAATGTGTTTAGGATGGATAGATCCAAAACAGGTCCCCAATCTTTTCCCTTCCTTGGCACCAGAAATAGCCTGGAATAAAAACCTTGACCTTGTTCGTGTGTAGGTACCTCTTGAATAGCTTTCATGTTTATGAGATCTGTAATTTGCCTTTGTGCCTCTGCCCTTTGATTGTGTGGCAGGTTTGGCATGCCTTTCATTTTTGGAAGGGTGTGAAAATGGAATTTGTAGCCTCTGTTTATAATGTCCAGGATCCATTTGTCCTTTGTGACGATATGCCAATTTTTTGAAAATAATGCCAGCTTTCCTCCTAAGGGGGCTGCCATTTGAGACCTGGTTGGCATGCAAAGGGGAAAGTCATTGGGTTTGCTTTCTAAAGATTGCGAGTTGTCCTCACCACCTCTTTGTGTAGGAGCTTGCCATTGTCTGCCTCTATATGATCCTTGGGATTGTCCTCTGCCCCTCGGGCGCCTGTATCTGCCTCTTTGGGGTCTGTCTGTCGCAGGAAAGGACCAGTTTTTGGAAGGCCAATTTCTACTAAAACGTGGGGGTTGAACCTGTAGAAATTCTTTCACAGTTTGCATTGATTTAGCCTTTTCCTCCATTTTCCTTAATACCTCCTCAGCATTAGCACCAAATAGTACATCCTTTTTGAAGAGGCGTCTAGTAATTTAGCTTTGACATGATCAGGCAAGGCTTGTTCCTTGAGCCAGGCATGCCTACGTATGACTGATCCTGTAACAGCAGCTCTACATGAGGCCTCTAGAGCATCAAAACCACATTGTAAGGTATGCTTACCTACTTGTTCTGTACTATGCATCAAATCCTGCAACTCCTTCAAGTCTGGTTGTTCAGGTTGTGACATTTTACTTTTCAATTGTGATAACAAAAACTGTTGGTATTTTAGCATATGAAACTGACAGTTTAAGGCCCTCATGGATAAGGTAGCCGAGGTATATACCTTTTTTCCCCACCTTTCTAAGGATCTGGAATCTCTCTCGGAAGGCAATGGATTTTTAGCAATGGAGGCCTTAACTCCCTTGGGGCCCTGTGAGATGGTCTCTGGGTCAGCAGCATGGCTTTTGTATAGAAATTGATGAGAGTCAGGGACCCTGTAGTACCTGTCAGGCTTAACTGGAGCTGGAGGTAGAGAGTCCGGGTTAAGGCAGGCCCCGAGTAAACATCATCTAGGATGTCCAAGACAGGAGGTATAGCCAGAGGCCGGTGCTGAGGAAGCAAGAGAAATTCCCTGAGCCTTTTCTTGGAATCTGAATAATCCTGGCCTTCCCAGTGGAAGTGTTCCCTTAAGGTATACAAAGTTCCCCCTAATGAGTAATCCTCAGGGGGGGGGGGGATACAGAAGGGATGGACTCCTTCGCATCAGAGTCTTCAAAAGGGGAGTAAGAATGTTCCTGATCATCAGTGCTCTGAAATAATGGAGCCCTGATCAGAGGAGGGGGAATCTTCCTCCACTCTAGGCCTTTGGTCCGGAGAGGGCTGAGAACCTCTGATAAGAGTAATTAAATCCTCAGCCATTTTAAGCATCTGTTTCTTAGGCATGGAGCCTGAAGATGGGCCCTGTGTAGCTGGTCTCTTAGAGTGCATGGTTGCTTTAGACTTTGTGAAAGCCTTGATGGAGAAAGAAGAGGAAGGTCTGAAGACACCCTGAGTGGAGGTGGACCTGTCCACATTCTGAGTTTCAACGCCAAGAGTGGCTTTGGTATCTGTAGGCGGGGTATGGGCCGAGGAGCCTGCGACCTCGGGCACAGGAGACACCGTCAAAGACAGGTCGTCGGTAGTCAGGGGCTGCGTAGGCACCTCGCTGAGAACCGGACCACATGTAGTCGGCTTTGGCGTGGTGTCGGTAGAGGCTGCGGACCTCGTGTGTCGGTCCTTGTCTTTGCGTTTTTTAGACAAAACCGGAGTCGGAGTATCCGATGACATAGTATAGTTAAATGCTTTCCCAAAATAATGCTGGGCGAACTCCGCCCGATGCTTAATAGTGTGTTTGTTGAATGTAGCACAAAAGCGACAGACCGAGACGTCGTGGTCTGGGCCTAAACAAGGTATGCAGAGGGAATGGAAATCCTTATGCAGTATTTGCTTCCCACAAGAAATACAATTATTAACTTTGTCTGACATCGGTCTGAGGCAAGAAAAGTTTCCCCAACGGGGTACTTAGCTTTTAAGAAGACTTCGGTTTCCAAATTTTCGTAATCTCAGGAGCTGGCTGACCGGCACTTGCGAACTGCTTCTGCTTCGGGCACCGCGCGGCAAGAAAGACTGAAGAAAATGGTGTCGGCTGGTTCCTTTATACCCCTGTCGCACTGACGTCAGGGAAGAAGCGACGACAACCGACGCCGTACCTAGACTTTGGAATTCAGCCGACCGAGGACTCGCCTGACGGCAGGAGAACCCATCTGTTATGACTGCAGCTGTATGCACGATGAACATCCAAATTTGTAGAGGCCAGTAGGGGGGCAATGAGGATCATCTTTCATCCTAGCGAGGTAGCTTTCTGTATTAGTTTGGGAATCAGGGGAAATGGAGGGAATGCATAAAGAAGTCCCTGAGGCCAATCGTGAATTAGAGCATCTCTGGGGGAGTATCCGGGAAGAGGGAGGAGAGAAAATAAACTGTTGCACTTGCTGTTGAAGGGGGTGGCGAAAAGGTCGCAGCAAGGCTGACCGCATTTGCGGAAGATTTGGTCCGCCACTGTCTGATTGAGAGACCACTCGTGAGGCATGAGGATTGCTCTGCTCAGCCTGTCCGCTATAACGTTGGACTTCCCAGGGATGTGCGTTGCTATCAGAAACTGCTGGGAAGAGATCGCCCATTGCCAGAGTCTGAGTGCTTCTCGACATAAGGGGTAGGACTTGGTTCCGCCCGGCTTGTTGATGTACCACACTACCGACATATTGTCTGTCTGAATTGCAATGGTCCCGGTGGGAAGAGAGTTCTGAAGAGTTTGCAATGCTAAAAGCACAGCTCTCATTTCCCAAGACATTGATATGCATATGGTACTCGTGGGGTTGCCAGGTGCCTTGGACTGTTCTACCCTGAAAGTGCCCACCACACCCGATCAGGGAAGCATCCGTGATCACCGTGGCTACTGGAGCAAATGGTCTGCCCTAGGGTACTGACGGAGAAACCATCCACCAAGCAAGCTGGTCTTTGCATGTCTGTATAATCATGATCATGTGAGACATTGGAAGTTGTAGCAATGACCATTGGGTGAAAAGCAACCACTGAAGAATCCTCATATGAAAACGAGCCAGGGGGACTAGTATGATCGCTGCTGCCATGAGGCCCAATGTCTTTAGGACGAATTTGGCCCGAATTTTCTTGCATCCTAATAACACCTGTACATGTCGGCGAATATCTAATACTCTGTGTAACGGAAGTCTCGCTGACATGTCTTTTGTACTTAAGCTTGCGCCTATAAAGGTTATAGAGTGACAAGGCGACAATGCAGACTTTTCGAAATTTATTGTGATACCTAGCTTGGAGCAAGTTTGGATGGTGTAGTTCCTGGCTCGAAGCAGCTGATGTCTGGTGGTAGCAGTAAGGAGTCAGTCATCTAGATAGGGAAACATCTGGAATCCTTGCCGTCTCATTTGAGAGGTAACTACTGCCATACATTTGGTGAACACCCTGGGGGCTGTGGCGAGACCAAAGGGCAGAGCTCGGAACTGATAATGACTGGCTCCCAGCCGGAAGCGGAGGAATCTTCTAGAGCGCCTGTCCATTTTGATATGGTAGTACGCATCTTGAAGATCTATGGAGCACATCCAATTGTCCTGACCCAAAAAGGGTAGAATGGACTGAAGCGTGACCATCTGGAACTTCGTTCTTTGCACAGACCTGTTTAGTCTGCTGAGATCCAAAATGGGTCTCCAGTCCCCTGTCTTTTTTGGTACCAAAAAGAACCTTGAGTAAATTCCGGATCCTTGCTGGTCTGCTGGGACTCGTTGGATGGCTCATTTTTGTATCAGTTTTGAGATCTCTTGCACTGCTTGTTCCCTTAGACTGGGTGTAACATCTGGAAGGGATTTGTTTGACCTTAAGGGGGTATGAACGAAGGAAATTCTGTAACCTGCGGATATGATAGACTGTATCCATCTGTCTTGAGTTATATCTTGCCAGGCTTTTGGGTACTGCGATAATCTTCCCCCGACTGCCTCCGAAGGCGGGCAGCCCCTCAGAGATGCTGAAAGGGCTTGTCAGAGAAGGAATCTCTGCTGCCCTGATTTTGCGGGCCCCCTCTGCCTCGAGTCCGGCATCTATTGTTGTTCCCTCCTATGCCCCTGGAGGGAAACTGACCACGTGTGTCAGGCACAGCTCCCTGTGGTTTCCGGAGCCATATCTTCCCACTTTTCTGATCTTTGGGGTATGGTCTAGAAGGAGTGGAAAAATGGACTCCCACAGCAGAGAGAGTCTTGCCTTCCTGCTCACACCTGGTAAGGGTATCCTTCACCAGTGGTCCAAAAAGAGCAGAACCATCAAATGGGGTATTGGTGAAAGACGCCTTGAAGGGTTCTGCAAAGTTACATAACTGCATCCAAGCGTGCCTTCTCAAGGCCACACCTTTGCCTGCGGCCCTACTCGCCCCATCGGCCGCATAAGAAATGAGCCGCATGGAGGAGTTCACTATCGAATTAAGAGTCGCCAGCTGGGAGGTAATCTTATCCTGGGCCCCCGCAGCTGATGGATCTTGAAGGGTATCTCCTAGCTCCTTAATGAGATCCCTTTGAAGGTGGGTAAAATGTCACACAAGGTTCAGCGACAGCATGGAAAAGGTCTCTGAGGAAAACATCCGCTTCCCGTATCTGTCCATCGTCCTAGACTCCTTGTTAGGGGGATGGACAGATGAAAAAGTCTCAGCCAACTCCTTTTTCGTGGCTGCTGCTACCACCATAGCATCAACAGGGACACCCTTTGTCAAAAATTGCTTGTCTTGTGGTGCTGTGATGAATTTTGTGGGCCTTCGGGGAGTTGGTTCCACTGTGTCTGGGGCTGACTACACCTTTCGAGCCACCACTGCCATCAGTGGATCGAAAGGCGGATACACCCAGGAGGTGGAGGGGCGAGAAGCAAACACGTCCAGAAATACCGACTCATCCTTAGAAGGGTTAAGGGTAGTCCAGTTCCCCCTCTGCGTAAGCATCTCAAGGATGTCGGAGAAGGAGACATGTTCAGAGGGGGACCTCGGGGACCCTTCCGAATCCTCTAAGTCGGTATCCGAAGTGACAGACTCAAGGGAGTCAACATGCTTCCTCTTACATTTCTTCTATCGAGGGGGCTCCTCTGAATGATCAGGGGAGGCCTCGGAAGAAGAAGACACACCCACTGGGGCGACCTGGAGCGCTTGTTCTCCTCGCTTGGGGTCTGGAGGAGGGGCAGAGGCAGACACAGGCACCATGGGGGGAGGAGCCGAAGAGGCTGATCGTGGGGCTGACTTAGGGGCCAGCACACTCCTCATGAACTCGAAGGCACCCCTTCCCGGCAGAGAAGAAGGCTCAGGCTCCGAAGAGACCGGAACCCTCCCTGGCACCAAGATGGACGGCTCCGAGGCCGATGTAGGAGCCGAGCACACCTGCGCCGAAGATCCCAGAGGGAGAACAGGGTCGGACAAGGGTCTGATCCCTCCAAGGACAGCGCCATGGAAGTGATCAGAGCAGAAGGAACCGAAAGGGTAGGTATCAGCGCCGACGGTTCCGCGATCCGAACCCCAACAAGCTCCGGCTCCGAACTCAAGGGGTGAGTTGAAGGAGGAACTACAGTAGAGACGGGTAGAGCCGAACCATGATGAGGGGGGGCTGGATAATATTTTAGCCAGGGCCTGCGATTTCAGAAGTCTGCTCACCACTCTCTCCAAGTCATGGTCAGACAGTCTCGAAGACCGAGAAGAGTGAGATCGGTGACTTCACTCCGACTGTAACAGAGGCGACCCCGGAGCCGAGCGAATCGACTCTAGGCATGGGGACCTAGAACGCTTTCGGCTCCATGAAGGTTCCGACACCAGGGTCGGAACCGACTGAGAGGTAGGTACTTCGGTTCCAGCCGGAACTGAAGTCGAAGCAGACGCTACACCCGACGAAGGCTCCGAGCTGGGAGCTGACGGCTTTGTTGGCTTGGAGGGTTTCCCTGGCTGAGTCTTATCAGGTGACCCTTCAGGTTTTAGTAATCCTCTAAGGATTAACTTATTCCTACGCTCCTGCAGGACTCTTGGATTAAAGGCGTCGCACACCGAACAAGAGTCCTGCAGGTGTAGGGTGCCCAAGCAGTAGACACAAGAAGTGTGACCATCTGTCAGAGACATCTTCTGACAGCATGAGTCACACTTCTTGAATCCCGATACCTTCGTATCTTTGGACATCCTGCAAAAAGGAAATATCACAGGAAAAAAAGGTCAACAGTACGACAGTAGGTAACAAGTATAAAGAAACCCGTACACACAAAATACAAGTTACCACACCTTAACAACGCACACACACACACACACTATAACTACAATATATATATATATATCAGAAAATAGTAAAGTACTACAACTATTTCTACCTGAAAACACTATAAAAGGTATTTTAGAGAACAAGGGTTAGCCTCTAACTAATAACGGCTACCTTGAAGAGAGAAAAAGAGGGGGGGGGGACTCTCTAACAGTAAAAACAAGTTTTCTAAGGGGATGGGATAGATCTAAAACTACACAGAGACAATAAGTACTAAAACTACTATAATAAAAATTAAACACCATCTATAAAAAATTTTTTTATATAAAGCCTATCAAAAAGACGAAAAATACGACCTGAGCTAGCAAAAGCAACCTTGTAGCAGAAGCGGCAAACGAGATCTGGGGATCTAGCGCCAGGCATTGTGGGATATGGGGAGGCCTTGAGCCAGTAAATAGCTCTCGAGCTTTAGAAGATGGCCGAGTCGGAGCCGAGGATCGGCTCCGAACCCAACCAGCAAGAATGAAGGCGAGATAGACAACTTAACATTAAAGGTTAAAGATTACAATAAAAACATAAGCAAAACAAAAACAGTAAGTAACCAGGTAGTAGTTTACAATAAAATAGTAAATAGCAGTTATTTCAAATACATTGTATTGTACATAAAATGACAAAGAACAGAATTCAGGACATGATCTTCAGAGGAAGTAAATACTTATGACATATGACTTAACAGACTCGAAGAATTCTTTGTTGAAGAAGGAATCTTGTGCGACTTCAAACTGAAAAAAAAAAAACTTGACTGCATGTGTGTGTGTTTACACTATTAACTGGCTAAGATGAACAGTCCACAGATCACTTTCATCTATGATTCAATCCAAACTGGCACAAATTAGTGTCAAAACTACAAAGTAAGTAAGTGCATAACAAATACATACACACTTTTAAAAACAAATTATATTAGTTTGGCTACATGCAGAATTTAGTGATAAGCTAATTTACAATATGATTAATGGCAAGTCGTGATGTAGATAGAAATCCTGCACATAAAAATTAAAAGTATAACAGCATCAGCAGTTTCCAGAAAAGCAAAGCAGTATGCATTATCACATATAGTTTATTTACTGCATCATTGTCCATTTACTGTATCATATGGTACTTTCCATAAATGTATGTCACAGGATAGACTACAAAAACAGCAAATTCCAGGCCTCTAGTCATTAAAAACTTTAAATCTGTTTACCCATTATAACATCATCCTTTAGGTGATAGATAGTTTGTTCTAAATGTGGGGTAGTCATTGTAGTTCCTAATTTCCTGAGGTAAAAATGCAGCAGGTAACTGAAGCTCTTTCACTATTATCCACTCGGACTCTGACTAGGAACACACTAAATTTCCTAGATCTCACCCAGAAAAAAAAGTCTTAGTTTATTATGGAAGAAAACCTGACTTCTTTACATTGACTGACAATCCTAACAAGCCTAAAAATTAAATGATTATGTGAAGGTGAGTTGACATAATGGTTAAGGTGTTTACCTCCCAGGCATAAAGTACAAGGTTTGATTCTCACAATCAGTCATTGTTTTATTATTAGCTAGATATGCAATAGTCTGTAAACTAATTGCCTAGTACTTATCTATGAACCTATAAACCCATATCATTATTAACTAGGTGTGTAATAGTCTACAGACTAACTGCCTAATACTCACTTATGAACCTAAGACTTTCTGCCAGTTCTTGCTTTGGCTAATTAAATAAAAACAAAACTTAATCATGTATTGCAAAGAAATATCTTCATGATTCATATGCATCCACTTCAACCAACAGGACTAGTTAGCTTCCCAGGCTCTAACCCCTCTCCTACTCCTATAATCCTAATGCAGGAAATGTATATACACTTATATACAGCAACTAATATTGCTAATAATGCCTCCATGTATCACCTCCAAAGGAAGGCGAGACTGTTTAAGCACAGTGAATGTGGCTGTGATGACCCACCATTATGGTAAGTATGCAACTTTTATATTATACATGCTACAGTTTGTTCACTTTAAATCCAAAGGACAGACTCCCAAGCTCTACCTCTTCGGTGGCATCAAAAAGTACAGTTGTGTACACTTTACCATAAATGTAGATGTTCCGAGTGTATTCACTGTTTCAGTCATTATATTTGGGTTATCTGCTTTGCAGTAGCCCTCAGTCGGCCTGATTAACAAAGTCTTGGGTCCTGCGTCGGTTGCTGACCCTTCTTTCATGATGTCAGTGGTATAAAACATACAGCCAACGCCATTACATCAGTTTTTCTTGCCCCAGATGTCAGGTGCCCCCTAAAGGGAAGCAATTAAATCTATAAATACAAAGATATACCTCCAACAGAAAAGCAAATACTATGCTTTAACAGCTTTTTGGTGTAAGTGAGAGCAGAGGTATAGCCAAAGGAAGAAAAGGGGGCTGGAGGGAGGGTAACCAGGACTGCAACAGTGAATACACTTGAACATCTACATTTATGGTAAGTGTACACAACTGTACTATGTTCTTCATGTTTCACTGTTGCAGTCATTACATTTGGGTAGATTCCCAAAGCTAAGGTTGGGAGGAGGAATTTAAATAGAATTAGGACCAGCTATAAGGCCCTGCAAGACTGCAGTGGCAAAACCAGCCCTGGATTTAGAGAAGATTGGCAAATGGTAATGCTTGGTGAAAGTATGTACAGAACTCCAGGTAGCAGCTTCTAAGATGTCCCTAAGTAGGGACCCCTCTGAGAAAGGCTGTAGAGGTGGATGCAGCCCTGGTTGAATGGGGTATGATGCCCTGTGGGATAGGTTTTCCATGGTGCTTATAGCAGAAATGAATGCAGTGGCCTATCCATTTTGAAATGGTTTTGAAACAGCTTTTCCCTCTGTCCCTGCAGCAAATGCCACCAGTAGTTGTTCAGATTTCCTTTGAGGTTTAGTCCTGTCCAAGTAGGATCTAAGCTGTCTGCGCACATCTAGAGAGTACAGTATCTGTTCCCATTTGTTCTGAGGGTTAGGAAAAAAGGTAGGCAAATGAATGGACTGATTATGAGCCACACTGGATACCACCTTGGGCATGAAGGAGGGATTGGTTCTGAGGGACACCCTGTCCGCATGAAAGATGATGAAAGGTTCTACGGTCATAAGGGCCTGTAATTCAGATGCCCTTCTTGCAGAAGAGATTGCCAAAAGGAAAGCTGTTTTCCAGGAAAGAAATTTTAAATCTGCAGTAGCAGCTGGCTCGAAGGGAGGAAGAGTGAGTTTCTCCAAGATAAAGTTAAGATCCCAGGCTGGAGTTGGAGCTCTCCTGGGTGGCTTTAGATTTTTGGCCCCTCTGAGCAACTGCTTGAGCAGTGGGTGAGAGAAGAGGGGAGGCTCTGTGCTATAATAAGCTGAAATGGCTGAGGAATGAATTTTAATGGAGGAAAAAGACAAGCCCTTATGAAGCATCTCAGTTAAGTATTGTAGAATCTGAGGGAAATTGGGCACTGCTGCGTTCATTCCTTGAAATTGGTTCCAAGCACAGAATCTTTTCCATTTTGCAGCATAAGATTTTCTAGTACTAGGCCTCCTTGCCTCTAAAATGATATCCATCACGGATTTACTGAGGAATGGTAAAGAAGAGATTAGGTAATTAGCCAGGCTGCTGGGTTCAGGATTTGCAGCTGAGGGTGCAGAATCATGTCATCCTGCAGAGACAACAGGGAAGGAGTCTGAGGCAGGTGCCATGGAGCCAAGCGTGGCACACTGCACAAGAGTGGGTATCAATGTTGGCGAGACCAGTATGGTGCAATTAAAATCGTCCTTGGCTTGTCCTGTTTGATCTTTAGTAGTACCTTGGAGAGCAGGGCAGAGGAGGAAAGGCATAAACTGATAGGTTTCTCCAGCTGAAGGATAGAGTATCCACTTTCCAAGCTTGCTTGTGGGAATCCTTGTGCAACATTTCTCCAGCTGATGGTTCTGGGGGGAGGCAAACAGGTCTATATCTGGACTCCCCCATTTGCTTGTCAACATGTTGAAAATCCTTGGTTCCAGTTTCCATTTGTGTGGGTCCATGAGGTTTCTGCTTAGTCCATCTGCCAGTGTATTTAGTTTTCCTGGCAGGAATTGAGCTTGCATATTCACTTGGTAGCTCAAGGCTCTGTTCCACAATGCCATGGCTAGTCTGCAGAGGGGGTAAGGATATTTACCCCCCCCGCTTGCTTATGTACCATATGACAGTGGTGTTGTCCGTTTGTACAGCTAACATTTCCTTTTGATTTATGTGCAGGTGCATTTGATTTGGGTTCCATTTGCCCTGAATGCACTTCCCTGCCAGGTGAGCCCCCCATGCATAGTCTGATGCATCTGTTAAGATTTGTTTGGCAGGAGGTAATGTGAATGGTAGTCCCCTGCTTTGGTGGCAGGCCTCTGCCCAACAAAGGAACTCTAGGCGTAGGCATGGTATGATAGGAATCCTTGCTTCCAGATCCTGTGAATGTTGACACCACAGACTTTTGAGATACCATTGTAGTTTCCTCACATGCAGCCTTGCATATGGAATTAAAAGAATGCACGAGGCCATGAACCCCAAGGCTTGCAGTATTTGCCTTGCAGACAGCTGGGTTTTTGTGGCCACTTGTTTGAAGTAAGTTGTCAAATGTATCCGTTTCTCTGGCGTGAGGAAAGCCATCTTGGAAGTTATATTTAAGCTTGCTCCCAGGAATATAATTAGTTGACAGGGTACCAGGTGGGATTTCTTTTCGTTTATGGTGAACCCGAGACAAGTCAGTACCTTTGAACAAAGGCCAGATAATTGAAGAGAATTTCCTTGCTTTCTGCCTGAATTAGACAATCGTCCAGGTATGGGTATATATGAATATTTCTTTGCCTGCAAAATGCAATGATTGGAGCTAGGCATTTTGTGAATACCCTGGGAGCAGTAGATAAGCCAAAGGGCAGTTCAGAGAACTGACAATGCGTGTAGCCTGCTTTGAAGCATAGGTATCTTCTGCAAGACTCCCTGATAAGGATGTGCAGGTATGCTTCTTTTAAGTCCAGTGTTGCCAGCCATGCATCCTTGCCTAGCATAGGAAGCAGCTGGTGAAGAGTCAGCATTTTGAATTTTGGAATCACCAGGAAAGTGTTTAGAATGGAAAAGTCCAGGATAGGACACCATGTATTGCCTTTTATGGGTACCAGGAAAAGTCTTGAATAAAAACCTTGTCCCTTTTCCCCTTCTGGTACCAACTGAATAGCCCCCATGTTTAAGAGAGAGAGAGAGAGTACCTGATTTTGGGCCTCTGCCCACTGATTTGGGGGTAGATCTGGCCACTCGCTTGGTGTTGGTAATGTGAGGAAATGAAATCTGTATCCTTGGGACACTATATTTAGAACCCATTTGTCCTGGGTAATGAGTTCCCAGTTTTTAGCCTGCAGACCAATCTTTCCGCCTAAAGGAGCATTCAGTTGGGACGTGCTTGGAAGTCTTAAAAGCAAGTCATGGAGATGGTTTTCCATAGGGGGGAGTCTTGCTGCTCCCAGGTTTGGGTGCGGAAACCCCCCACTGCCTAGTCTTGTGTGTCCCTTGGGACTGAAACCTGGGGTTTCTGCTGCGTCTGGGTTTGGCTTGAGATGACCAGGAAGGGTCTAGAAAGGACCAATTTTTAGGGGGCCAGTGCCTACTAAATCTAGGAGGCTGAACTTGTAAGAAATAGTTAACAGTTTGCATAGATTTAGCTTTATCTTCCATCTTTTTAAGAACTTCCTCAGCCTTGTTGCCAAACAGGCGGTCCTGATTTAGGGGAGCATCCAACAATTTAGCTTTAACATGATCTGGCAAAGATTGCTCTTTAAGCCAATCATGCCTTCTGAGCACAGACCCAGTAACAGCAGCCCTGCAAGAGGCCTCTAATGAATCAAATCCACATTGGAAATTATGTTTTCCAACCTGTTCAGCAGAATGCATTAAATCCTGTAATTCTTTATTTTCAGCACAGTCAGGCATTAACATAATTTTGTGTTTAAGCAATTCAATAACATGTTGTTGATATTTTAACATATGAAACTCGCAGTTTAAAGCCCTAATGGCCAGGGTTGCAGAAGTGTAAACTTTCTTACCCCATCTATCCAGCGCCCTGGAGTCTCTATCAGAGGGGGTAGGATTTTTAGCAGTAGAAGCCTTAATGCCCTTGGGTCCCTGCGAAACAGTCTCTGGATCCGCAATAGGATTTTTAAAAAGGAACTTGTGAGAATCAGGAACCCTGTAATATCGGTCAGGTTTTCTGGGTGCAGGAAGCAAAGAATCAGGGGCCAAACTAGATTCTGAAATGGCATCAACAATAATGTCTAGTACAGGAGGTATAGCTAAAGGCCTATGCTGAGGCAAGAGTAAGAAATCCCTAGGCCTATTTTTAGAATAAGAAAAATCCTGGCTTTCCCAGTGGAAATGCTCCCTTAGAGCATGTAAGGTTTCACCAAAAGAAAAATCCTCTGGAGGGGAAGCAGAGGGAATAGAGTTCTCTGCATCAGAATCCTCATAAGTAGATAAGGGCAAATCCAGATCATCAGAAGAGTCAGAAAACTCAGAATCCTGTTCAGATGATTCATAAACAACTTCAGCTAAATGTCTGTTAGAAGGGGGGGGTGGGGTTGGCTTCCCCTGATTAGAGTTATAAGATCTTCAGCCATTCTTATCATTTGTTTTTTAGGCACAGAGGCCTGAGCATGCGGCCTGGGCGTCTGTTTCTTAGGCATGTTTCAAGATTTTGGCCTAAATGAAGAAGGAGGCGTCGGTTTAATATGCAAGTCCATAAGCCTGAATACACCTTCAGTAGCCGGTGCCTGCACAGCGGCTCTGGACCCATCCAAGGAAGAGACATCCGCAGGTTCCACAGGTGAAGCATCCCGCAGCATACCGGACTCCGAATGGGTCTCAGTAGAGGCCTGCGAGTCAGAAGTAGCTGGTATCAGGGGCTGCGAAAGCACCTCACTGAGTACCAGCGAACTGGCGACTGGCTTAGGAGAAGCGTCGGCGGCAGATTTGGACCTCGGTGACCTGTCTCTGTCTTTATCTTTGCGCTTTTTCGGAATCCTGGTAGTCGGAAAGGCTAACCAACGACATTTCTGGATAATTAAACTAACCACCGAAATATTTAGAAGTGAAAATATACCAACGACAGATAGTGCGCTGTTTAAATAAAGCACAAAACTGACAGCAAGGCACATTGTGGTCAGGGCCTAGGCAAGGAATACTGTACCAATGAAAATCTCTGTGAGGAATTTGCTTTCCACAAGTAATGCAATTATTAACTTTTACTGATGTCGGAAGAGCAAGAAAAAGTTTCCCCAATGGGGTAAATAGCTTTAGTTGAAGACTTCGGTTCTGAAACTCGAAAACGAAAATTCCAGGAGCCGGCCAACCAGCACTTGCGAACTACTTCTGCTTCGAGCACCGCACGGCAAGAAAGACTAATGTAATGGCGTCAGCTGCATGTTTTATACCTCTGATGACTTGATGTCATGGAAGAAGGGACAGCAACTGACGCAGGACCCAAGACTTTGTATCAGGCCGACTGAGGGCTACTGCAAAGCAGATAACCCAGATATAATGACTGCAACAGTGAAACACGAAGAACATCACGACATACCAGAACATCACGACATTCCAGACAAAAGTAGCCATAAAGGCTGACTTTGACTTGTAGATCACATCTGGCTTATAACATCTTCCAAATTAATGTAGAGAATCCCACGTCACAGTTCAACAGATATCACTCAGAAAAAAATTTCTTTCTGAAAAATGCCCGAAAGGCAGCCACAGCTCTAATGGAATGCACCTTAGGTTTTGTATGCAACTCCTTGTTGCAATTTTTTGGCAGCCAAAAAAAAAATACAGTAATGGTTACCTAGACATCATGACTTGATAAACAAATGGTTATCTTTTCTGAATGCTTTAGTTATGTCTAGATAAAATTGCAACTACCAATAGTCCAATTCTGTGGCACACAGTGGTAAAGCTCAGACTATGATCCAGTGGACCTGAGTTTGAACAGCAGCTCAGGTGCTGGAAAAGCCAGGCAGGGGAATGTTAGACTTAGTAGCTTGCATAAGCTTGCCATCTCAGGAGGGCAAGATGGTGATCCTTTATCAGGCCAACTTGCTCCCATGAAAGCAGATATTCATACAATACCAGTGCCTACAGGGCTACAGAATGTGAGCATCATGATGCAAAAGCTATTGATGGTAGACCTCACAGGAAAGGATGGCTATGCAGTGGCATAGGAGCAAACATCAGCTGCAATGGGTGGAGTTAGGGCCATTCAGATTCCCCCATTGCCAGAAGGTAGAGGAGAGCACATAAACAGCCATGGCTGCCTGCAAGATGGTCCTGCTGGCCCACTTTTAACCTCACTTGTTAACACCATGGACGAAAAATGGATTGGGCTCATAGGGGAGGTTCTTTGGATTGCAAACATAGTGGGGAACACCAAGTAGGACAAAAGTAAACTGCCTACAAACACCCAGACTGTGTTGAATACATTCGCCTCTCGAGTATTGTGAGACGAAGACCAGCAAGTTTATGGGTTGGTTCAAAGGTGTCCTTGTGGCTACCTACAGCCTGAAAGGAATATCCCTCAGGGTTAGTCTGTTCTTGTGAAAGATTTGATAGGAGACCTTGGTCCTGAAACTCTGAAAATCCTAGGACTGAGCCAACAGTCATTCAGAACACAGTTTTCCATGTTAAAAACTCCAAGTCTGCTTTAGAAGCTGGTTTGAAGAGAAGTGAAGACAACTTCTTTAGCAAGAAACAAATACCGTGAAGGCACTGCATCACTTATAGGCAGTTGAGCAAAAATATATCCTTAAAGTCTTGCATACCTTAAGAAAATTTAGGGAAGAATGGTTTCTCCTGGTGGGTCTATCAATTATACTTTAGAAGAAAACTAGCTCAATCCACACAAATGATTTGAGATTAGTAATCCAAACAGCAGGGATTAGAGCCAAAAAAGAGTCCAGTCCTTTTGATGTAGTCCAGAATAAAAACCTAGTCCATTGGCTCCTGCATAAAGTACAGTTTTGTACCTACCATAAATGTAGATGTTCGAATGCTAATACAGCTGCAGTCATAACAGATGGGTTCTCCTGCCGTCAGGCGGGTCCTCGGTCGGTCGAATTCCAAAGTCTAGGTCTGGCGTCGGTTGTCGTCGCTTCTTCCCTGACGTCAGTGCGACAGGGGTATAAAAGAACCAGCCGACACCATTTTCTTCAGTTTTTCTTGCCCCAGATGTCAGGTGCCCCCAGAAGGAAGGCAATACATAAATTTATGTAATAAAGCAATGCAATATAATCAAAATACAGTAGTTGCAAGCAAATACACCATAAATGAATACCCCAATCAGGTTGTATGAGAAGGTGTTAGCCAATAGGCCTGTCCCAAGAGGGGAAGGAGGGAGGGAAACCTGGACTGCAGCTGTATTAGCACTTGAAAATCTACATTTATGGTAGGTACAAAACTGTACTATGTTCATCATGCATACAGCTGCAGTCATAACAGATGGGTAGAATACCAAAGCTAAAAAAGGGGTGGTAGGCACTAGGTGGAACTAGGAGGAGCCAGGATGCCCTGCAAGACTGCAGTGGCAAAGCCTGCTCTAGTTTTGGAGTATAATGGTAGGTGGTAGTGCTTGGAGAAGGTATGCACAGAACTCCAAGTGGCTGCTTCCAAAATATCTTTGGTAGGAACTCCTCTGAGGAAAGCTGCAGAGGTAGCAGTGGCCCTTGTGGAATGAGATCTGATGCCTGCAGGTACAGTTTTACCATGAAAAGAGTAACAAAAGCGTATGCAGTGGGCTATCCATTTTGAGATTGTCTGTTTGGAAATTGGCTTCCCTTGAGCTCCTATAGCATAGGACACAAAGAGTTGTTCTGATTTTCTGAAAGGCTTTGTTCTGTCCAAATAATAACGCAGCTGTCTGTGGATGTCCAAGGAATGTAGTTGTCTCTCCCCTTTGTTTTGAGGATTAGGGTAAAAGGTAGGTAAGTGGATAGCCTGATTCAAAGCTACCCTGGATACCACCTTTGGCATAAAGGACGGGTTGGTTCATAAGAAAACTCTGTCCTGATGGAAGATGATGAAAGGCTGCACAGCCATGAGGGCTTGTAGTTCCGATACCCTGCGAGCTGAGGTGATAGCCAGAAGGAAGGCTGTTTTCCAGGACAAATATTGCAAATCTGTTGAGGCAGCTGGCTCAAAAGGAGGCTAGGTCAGCTTTTCTAGAATGAAATTGAGGTCCCAAGCAGGTATTGGTTGTTTCCTTGGGGGTTTTATAATCTGGCACAAAAATCAATAATGTAGTGTATAGGGCTCTAGAATACTATGATTGTAATTCCACGGAGGTAGTATACATTATAGGATGTGGTTGTGTGAAACAGAGGTGGTATATAGGCCAAACAAGTCGAAGGGTCAAACTTAGAATTCTTGAACATTTGGGAGACATAAAACATAAAAGAATGGAAAGTCCTGTGGCCAAACATTTTTGCGAGCAACATAAGGGGGTTCCTGAGGGATTTATTTTTTGTGTTTTGGGGAAACCTAGCAATTTTGGTAAAGAGGCAGTCTTTCATGATAAATTATTAGAAATGGAATCCAGGTTTATTCTTAATTATAAAACACTGTTTCCAAATGGTATGAATATGGAAATTTAAAATTGAAAATTTAAAAAAAACTTTTTCAGAATGAAATTCATGTATATGAGTTTAGTGTTTATTTGTAATGTTCGTATATAATAGGCATTTATTGTAAGTGTTATATTGTTTTAAGAATTTATATGAAACATATACAATTTATGAAAAGTATTTATATTGGATCAATTGAATAAGGCAACATATAAATGTTAGTAAAATGTTCACATGTTTATGATTTATTATACTTTTATGTAATGGAGTTGGTATTGCACTCAATGAAGTCAGAAATCATAACAATGAAGTCGGAAATTTTAAAATGAAAGTTTATGGTTGAGTTAATTGATTAAGTGTTTAACAGGGTGAATGAATCACTCAATTGGATGTGGTATAAAAGGGGTGTTGTTTGATCTTTTAAAATGTATTCCAGGAGAAGGCGAAGGCCGAGGTACCAGAAATAAAAAGATTCATCAAACAGTTTACTGTTCGACTTGTGTTCCAGTTTTCGTGTATTCAAGTTACTATTTTGGAGAGTTGGAGGTGTTTGTTTTTGTGGTTTTATAATCTTAGCCCCTCTGAGGAACTGTCTTAAGAGGGGGTGAGAGAATAAAGGTGGATCAGTGTTGTATTCTGCAGAAATGGCTGAGGCATGGATTTTGATGGAGGAGAATGAAAGTCCACTGCTTAGCTGCTCAGCTAGATACTGTAATATTTGAGGTAAATTCAGTTTTCCAGGATTCTGGCCCTTTTTCTCATTCCAGGCACAAAACTGTTTCCATTTTGCGGAGTAAGCTTTTCTAGTAGATGGCCTTCTGGCCTCCAAAACGACATCCTGCACCTCCTTGGAGAGTAGGGTCTGTTGTGAAGTTAAGGAATCTTCCATGCGGCCAGATTGAGTGTTTTCAGCTGACTGTGAAGAGTTTTGAAGCTGTGCTGAGTCAGGAGAAGAGGCATTAGAGGTAGGGTCCATGGTGGGGAATGCGCCAGGCTCCTCAAGAGTGGGTACCAGTGCTGTCTTGGCCAGTCTGGAGCAATGAGAATCATCTTTGGTCTGTCTGCTCTGGTTTTTAATAGAACTTTGGGCATCAGAGGAAGAGGTGGAAAGGCATAAACTGTCATTGTTATCCAACTGAAAGAGAGAGCGTCCACTCTCCAGGCCTGTGGATGAAAAGTCCTTGAGCAGAATTTTGTCAATTGGTGATTTTTGTGGGAGGCAAAGAGATCTATGCCTGGCCTTCCCCATGTTTGAATTATCTCTGTAAAAACTTGAGGATGCAACTTCCATTCGTGTGGATCTGTCATATTTCTGCTTAGGTTGTCTGCCAGCGTGTTTTCCTTGCCTGGCAAGTACTGTGCTTGAAGTTCGATTTGTAATTCCAGAGCCATGTTCCAAAGTGACATGGCCAGCCTGCATAGGGGGTATGAATGGGTTCCTCCCTGTTTGTTTATGTACCACATTACTGTGGTGTTGTCTGTCCTTATCAGCAGTTGACCTGGATGCAGAAGGTCTTTGAAAGCTATAATAGCATTTATTACTGCTAGCATTTCCTTTGATTGATGTGAAGGTGCTTTTCTTTTTGGGACCATTTGCCCTGAATGCACCGATCTGTCACCCCCAGGCGTAGTCCGAGGCGTCTGTTGTGATGATTTGATTTGCTTGAGGCTTGCAGAATGGGAGACCTGTGTTTGTTTGGCATGCTTGAGCCCAGTACAAAAATTCCTTTTGAAGACATGGAATTAGTGGTATTATTGTTTCCAAACTGTGGCTGTGTTGAGACCATAGGTTTTTCAGGTACCACTGAAGTTTCCTCATATGCAGCTTTGCACATGGGATTAGTAGGATGCAAGATGCCATGAATCCCAGAGCCTGCAGGATTTTCCTTGCAGTCAGCCTGGTGAAATCTGTTAGTTTTCTGAAGTATTGAGTTAGTTGCCCCTGTTTCTCTGGCGTGAGGTAGGCCATCTGGGTGTTTGTGTCCAAGTTGGCACCCAGGAAAATTATTTTCTGAGAGGGTATTAGCCTTGATTTCTTTTTGTTGACTGTGTATCCCAGAGAATTCAACAACATTATTACAAAAGCCAGATGTTTCAGAAGTATGTGCTTGCTGTCCGCTTGGATCAGGCAGTCGTCCAAATATGGGTATATTTGCATCCCTTGAAGTCTGCAGTAGGCAATTACTGATGCCAGGCATTTCGTGAATACTCTGGGTGCAGTAGATAAGCCAAAGGGCAATGCAGAGAATTGATAATGGGTTGAACCTGCAAGAAATCTGAGGTATCTTCTGCAATTTTGTCTGATTGGGACATGCAGGTATGCCTCCTTGAGGTCCAATGTTACCAGCCAAGACTCCTTGCCCAGCATGGGAAGAAGCTGCTGTAATGTGAGCATCTTGAATTTTGGTACGAGTAAAAATGTGTTTAGGATGGATAGGTCCAAAATAGGTCTCCAATCTTTTCCCTTCCTTGGTACCAGGAATAGTCTGGAATAAAAACCTTGACCTTGTTCTTGAGTAGTTACCTCTTGAATAGCTTTCATGTCCATGAGATCTGAAATTTGTCTTTGTGCCTCTGCCCTTTGATTGTGTGGCAGGTTTGGCATGCCTCTCATTTTTGGAAGGGTGTAAAAATGGAATCTGTAGCCTCTGTTTATAATGTCCAGGATCCATTTGTCTTTTGTGACAATATGCCAATTTTTCGAAAATAATGCCAGTTTTCCGCCTAAGGGTGCTGCCATTTGAGCCTTGCTTGGCATGCAAAGGGGAAAGTCATTGGGTTTGCTTTCTGAATGGCTGCGAACTATCCTCACCACCTCTTTGTGTAGGAGCTTGCCATTGTCTGCCTCTAAACGATCCTTGAGATTGCCTTCTGCCCCTCGGGCGCCTGTATCTACCTCTTTGGGGTCTGTCCGTGGCTGGAAAGGACCAATTTTTGGAAGACCAATTTCTACTGAAACGTGAAGGTTGTACCTGTAGAAAATCTTTCACTGTTTGCATTGATTTAGCCTTTTCCTCCATTTTCTTTAATATCTCCTCAGCTTTAACACCAAATAATACATCCTTTTGTAGAGGAACATCTAGTAATTTAGCTTTGACATGATCTGGTAAGGTTTGCTCCTTGAGCCAGGCATGTCTACGTATGACTGATCCTGTAACAGCAGCTCTACATGAGGCCTCTAGAGCATCAAAACCACATTGCAAGGTATGTTTACCCACTTGTTCTGCAGTATGCATCAAATCCTGCAACTCCTTCAAGTCTGGTTGTTCAGGTTGTGACATTTTGCTTCTCAACTGTGATAACAGAAACTGTTGGTACTTTAACATATGGAACTGGTAGTTCAATGCCCTCATGGTTAAGGTGGCCGAGGTGTATACCTTTTTCCCCCACCTTTCTAAAGATCTGGAATCTCTCTCGGAAGGTAATGAATTTTTAGCAGTGGAGGCCTTAATTCCCTTGGGGCCCTGTGAGATAGTTTCTGGGTCAGCCGCATGGCTTTTGTATAAAACGTGGTGCGAGTCAGGAACCCGGTAGTACCTGTCAGGCTTGACTGGGGCTGGAGGTAAAGAGTCTGGGTTAAGGCAAGCCTCCGAATACACATCATCTAGTATGTCTAAGACAGGAGGTATAGCCAGAGGCCTGTGCTGAGGTAGGAAGAGAAAATCCCTAAGCCTTTTCTTGGAGTCTGAGTACTCTTGGCCTTCCCAGTGGAAGTGTTCCCTCAAGGTAAGCAAGGTTTCCCCAAATAAGTAATCCTCTGGGGGGGAGACAGAGGGAATGGACTCCTCTGCATCAGAATCTTCAAAAGGGGAGTAAGAATGTTCCTGTTCATCAGAGTGCTCTGAAATAATGGAGGCCTGGTCAGAGGAGGGGGATTCTTCCTCCACTCTGGGCCTTTTGTCTGGGGGTTGAGAACCCCTGATAAGAGTAATTAAATCCTCAGCCATTTTGAGCATCTGTTTTTTAGGCATGGGGCCTGGAGAAGGGCCATGTGTAGCTTGTCTCTTAGAATGCATGGCTGCTTTAGACTTAGTGAAAGCCTTGATGGAAAAAGAAGAGGAAGGTCTGAAGACACCTTGAGAGGAGGCAGACCTGTCTACATTTTGAGTTTCACCACCAAGAGTGGCTTCGGTATCTGTAGTCGGGGTGTGGGCCGAGGAGCCTGTGACCTCGGGCACAGTAGACACCGCCAATGAAGTGTCGTCAGTAGGCAGGGGCTGCGTAGGCGCCCCGCTGAGAACCAGACCACCTGTAGTCGGCTTTGGCGTGGTGTCGGTAGAGGTCGCGGACCTCGTGTGAAGGTCCTTATCTTTGCGTTTTTCAGACAAAATTGGAGTCGGAGTATCCGACAACATAATGTAGTTAAATTTTTTGCCAAAATATTGCTGGGCGAACTCCGCCCGATGCTTAATGGTGCATTTGTTGAATGTAGCACAAAAACGACAGACCGAGACGTCGTGGTCTGGGCCTAAGCAAGGAATGCAGAGGGAATGAAAATCCTTATGCGGTATTTGCTTCACACATGAAATACAATTATTAACTTTGTCTGACATCGGTCTGAGGCAAGAAAAGTTTCCCCAACGTGGTACTTAGCTTTCAAGACGACTTTGGTTGCAAAATTGTCGTAATTTCAGGAGCTGGCCGACCGGCACTTGCGAACTGCTTCTGCTTCGGGCACCGCGCGGCAAGAAAGACTGAACAAAATGGCGTCGGCTGGTTCTTTTATACCCCTATCGCACTGATGTCAGGGAAGAAGCGACGACAACCGACGCCGGACCTAGACTTTGGAATTCGGCCGACCGAGGACCCACCTGACGGCAGGAGAACCCATCTGTTATGACTGCAGCTGTATGCACGATGAACATCAATGTAGTCGAAGGTCTCTGGGCAGAAATCAAGATGCAGACCAACACAGATAACTATGTATGGACACCACAGATAAGTAAAGCATAGACACTTTCCATTACTGGAACTGGAGCGGTCAAGATGCAGGGACAGAAGGTCTGGGTGAGGCTTGCCATAGACGAGTCCTGAAGAGTTTCAGGCAGAGCTATTTCTCCACGACTTACGGCCAAAACAGAAACACAATCTTGCCGGTGCCAAAACAGGGCTATGAGAAAGACTGTGGTTTAGCTCTGTATAGGTTTCTTGAGATGAATTACAAGGAAGTGGGGAAAAAAGTATGCAAGAGTCTTAATGATAATTTCTGGACTATACAGCATCCCTGGGCATTTGTCTCTGTGGAAATATTAGAGGTAAATGGGTCACAGCATGGCACATCCCACTGGGGGATCAAAGATTTTAACACAGAAGGCCATGCAAACATGCATGGCATCAAAAGTCAAAGAGTGAACCTGTCTGCTAAAGAATCGGCTTGACCAGAAGTGTGGGTAATAACCAGAAAGTGAAGAAAGAAAATAGCCCATTCTCAGAGACTCTCAGCCTCTTGGTAAAGGGGGACAAGAGTGAGTTGCACCCTGTCTGTTGTTATACCAAACCACAGCCTTTTTTTCCAATATAGATTACTATCAAACATTGAGAAAGAGTGTTTTGGAAGGCCTGCAATGCCAGCAGGACCACCCTCATCTCCAGAATGTATGCGTGCATAAAGTTCAGCCTATGTAATTGTGTCCCATGGACTGTGTGCCTTACACAATGCTGCCCACACAAGGACCGATGTATCTCTGGAAACTGTCATTGGGGATATGCAAGGGAGGCAGATTGGAATAAAGGAGCCATCATTCAAGGTGCTGCCTGTTATCTATAGCAATATCTATATATCTATTATATACACACACACACACATTATATATATATATATATATATATATATATATATTTTTTTTTTTTTACATAGAAAAACATACATACAGTCAAATATGCAATATGTATGTAATGTATATATAGTGATACATATAGAAACAAAAGGAATTTTTTTTTGCATTAACCCCCCCCCCCTTGACAATCAAAACTTCCTCCTCTTGCTCATTCGACCCATTTATTCCTCTAAAAGTGACACTTTTATTCTCCTGAAGGCACTTCTCCTATCATTGTAAGTCAGCTCAGCCACATCATTCCTCTCTTCACTTATACCAGCTCCAAGAGGTGCTGGAGCCACTAACAGAACTTGTACCAACTGAGTTATAGTCAGGGTTTTGTCCTCTACTCCACTGGAACTAAAAAGATATACTTTGACAAGGGAAGACCCCTGGTCTGAGCACAGAGTCCACTGAAACTTGAGGGTCCACCTCATCTGAAGTTTTGCAAAAGGGACTATAAAAATTCCCATCATTGTAAGTCTGAACAGCTTGAGAAACACTGCTGCTGTGACTAAGGCTAATGATAGAAGGGTATATACTTGGGAGTGGAGAATGGAAATCTTGTCATGGAGAAAATGCACTTTGTAAGACAGAGGGTCTAAGTGTCACTATGAGAGCATTTCTCAAGTGGGGCTGCTAGAAGCTGTTCATCCAACTAAGCTAAAATCTTAGTTTCCAACAGTCTCTAGTGAGCTACTACAGCACAACATGCACTTGAACGCTCCGAGATTCACTGAGAGACCAAACAGTTGTGCCCAAAACTGGAAGTTAGGGGCTCTGATCTGGAAGTGAAGACATTCTCTAAACTCCTTGACAATACTGATGTGCAGATAGGCTTCCTGCAGATTCAAAGAGTACATTCAGTCTCCTTCTCCTAGATGAAGAAGGCTGGAGTGCACCATTACCATATGGAGATTTAACTTTAGAATGAGCTTGTTTATGGAGCTGAGATCCAGTACTGGTCTAAAGTCTTTAATTTTCTTGTAAATAGTCAAGAAACTTCAATAAATCCCGACTATCTCTCAACTGGTGGGGGCCACCTGGATGGCTTTTTAGAAAGTTCTACAGCTCTATTTTGGCTATTGCTTTCTGACAGCGTGGGACAAACAGAAGGGGAAAGGAAGGTGGCCATGGTTCGTCCAAAAAGGGAGTTGTATAGTCTCTGAATATATAATCATCCTTACCCACATGTCTTGTGTGATGGCCATCCAAACAAGCGAGAGATCCAGGACTCTTGAATGCCCTTAGAGTTGGACAGTTGAGCAATCCTTCAAGGATTCTCAGCCAACCTCTCACCCTCCAAAGGACAGCTAATGAGCTCCTATTTCAGTTGATCTCTTCTGACATGTTGTTGGAAATTGTTCTAATAGCGATTGTGTCTGAACTGGCTTCTGTCAGAATGTTGCTAAAAATCTTGTTGCCTTTGCTACATTAAAGTTTCTGGCCATTGACTTTGGGAATAAGTATGTGATGAGGAGTGAAGAACTTCAGCCAACCACTGCAAACATGTTGCCCTCCTACTCACTCTTCCAGCTTGTTTTTCACCTTTAGACCCAAGAAGTTGGTCCCAGCAAATTGAGTACTGGTAAACATCAGTTTAAAGTAACCAAACTCAGAATCAATGCTTTGGGTTTCACCTATCAACATCTATTTTTTTCTTCCTCAAAACTTGAATCCAGCACTCCAGTTTCCATGGCTTTCATCTCCACTTAACTGATGAAGCCTTCGCACACTATCACAAATAGCACCCAGAATAAGTCAACTAAAAATATATATATATATATTTGTATGAGCTACACAAAGTACCCAGACAAATAACCTACTTCATGAAACACTGCAAGACCTTCACCAGAAGAGGGTTATCTTTTTTTTTTATTAAACCCTCCATCCCGGTTCAGGACCTACCCAGTGGCTCCTCTAACTTCACCCAATTTCTCAATTTCTTCTGTGAGTCAGTAGACGGATAACTACAGACTAAGCCATGATCATTCATTCCTGTCCTGTCCGAGAATCCCAATCAGACCCTCTATCTTACTGCAAGAGTCAGATGGTGGTAGTGGTGGGGACCAGCCTACCATCGCCCCAGCAGAGCTCACCCCTTACCTTCAGTGGCTCTTTTGAGCTATACTACTAGCTGACTTCTGAAGGGAAGTGTGCCTCAACAATCTACATTCCTCTTGGCATAGCAGTACAAATGCAATCAGCAACATTTGCTCGCTATGCCTGAACTCAAGGTGTAAAACCTACTGTTCTTGCTATCTGTCATCCATGGGATGGGGCCAGAGTCACCTCCTCCTTCTTCCAAGGATGGTTTAAGTCAGCAAAAGTTACTCACTTCCACTTTCCTACTGATAGATCCTTCTTGCACCAAAGCTTTCTGTTATACTCCTGGTTGTATACAGTTTAAAAAAAAAAAAAAAAGAGTTGAAAGTAGTGAAAACATTTGTTACTGTGGTAAATAAGTGTGGTTGGCAGCTTAACACGACCATTCTTTAACAGCTTATTTCACACTTGCTTAAAGATCCTTAAAAACAAATGGAAAAAAAAGTACAAGCCACTATTCAGATGAAATTTATTGGAAGCTAGGACTTCCAAGATGGCTGCAGACTGATCAACAGCTTAATTTCACCTCTCCCAGTGTGAAAAAAGTAAATGAGAAATAACAGCCAGTGATATTGTCAGCTTGAGTAAAACTCAGTTACTGGCTAGTGAGTACACTACCTAGATGCCAGCAAAAAAAAAATCTGGAAAACTGAAAACAAAATCAACCAAAATAGTAAAGAGAAAACAGTGTATGTGAAGAATCCTGCAGCTGCTCAGCAAAAAGCAATGCAAGCTCAACTTTGGTACAAGAGATTGCTACCAGCAATTCAGAGGTAAAAATAAATCAATTTTACTCTGAGGCCACTAAAATAAATGGAACACTGAAGGAGCATATTGAATCAAATAACAAAAGGCTAGAAAAATACAAGAAACTTTAATCAGATGAACTGATAAAAACTACAAAAATCAGACACTGAAATGAAGAAAAGGCTGTGGGAGTATTAGACTTCTCAAGAAGAGCTGTTTCAAAAGATGGTAGAGTTAGAATACAGAGCAAGCAGAGAAATTCTGAGATTTTCTGCTGTACCAGAGAAACTGGAAGGAAGAGACTGTATTAATTTAAGAAAGCACAAATAAGCAACTGGACTGGCATTCCACAGCAGGATATGTTAATTGAAAGGGCACATCGAGTATATGCTCCAAACCTGGCCACGAGAAAGCAACCACAGCCTCTATCAGTAAATAAGTGTGGCTGGCAGCTTAACAATCATACCAGCAGAAAGACCTGATCCTGACAAAAATGTGAAAGAAGGAAAAAGTATTAAAAGGTGGAGACAGCAGAGCGCTTATGGAAAAAGTACAGTTTTGCACCTACCATAAATGTAGATGTTCGAGTGTATTCACTGCTACAGTCATTACACTTGGGTTATCCTGCCGTCAGGCAGTCCCGCAGTCGGCCAGAGTTCCAAAGTCTTGGTCCGGCATCGGTTACTGTCGCTTCTTCCCCGACGTCAGCGCGCCAGGGGTATATAATATGCAGCTGACGCCATTTTCTTCAGTTTTACTTGCCCCAGATGTCAGGTGCCCCTAAATAGGTAGGCAATACATTTTGGTAATAAAACATACATAAAAAATAAAAATAATACCTTCAGTTACAAGCAAATATACCACATAGGTTGTATAGGGTAGAAAGGTATAGATAAGTCCCAGCTAAGAAAGAGGGGATGGAGGGAGGGTAACCTGGACTGCAGCAGTGAAGACACTCAAACATCTACATTTATGGTAGGTACAAAACTGTACTATGTTCATCGTGTTTCACTGCTGCAGTCATTACACATGGGTTGAATCCCAAAGCTGAGGTTGGGTGGCTGGTTCTATAAAGGTTTCGGTGTGGCTATGAAGCCCTGCAGCACTACAGTGGCAAAGCCAGCTCTGGATTTAGAGTAAAGAGGCAAGTGGTAATGCTTGGTAAAGGTGTGCACTGAACTCCAAGTTGCAGCTTCCAAAATATCCTTGGTAGGTACTCCTCTAACGTAGGCAGTTGAAGTGGCTGTTGCCCTGGTGGAATGTGGCCTAATGTTGCTAGGTACAGTTTTTCCATGCTGTGTGTAGCAGAAACGGATACAGTGTCCTATCCACTTTGAAATGGTCTGCTTGGAAATAGCCTTTCCCTGTGATCCTGTAGCATATGCTACAAACAATTGCTCAGTTTTCCTGAAAGATTTTGTTTTGACCAAGTAGAAGCGTAACTGCCTGTGTATGTCCAATGAGTGCACAAGTCTCTCCCCTTTATTCTGGGGATTTGGATAAAATGTTGGCAAGTGAATAGTTTGGTTAAGAGCCACACTGGATACCACCTTTGGCATAAATGTAGGGTTTGTTCTTAAAGAAACCCTGTCCTGATGAAAAATGATGAAAGGTTCTACTGCCATTAGTGCCTGTAACTCTGAGACTCTTCGTGCTGAGGTTATTGCCAGAAGCAGAGCAGTTTTCCATGACACATTTTAATTCTGCTGAATTGGCTTTCTCAAAAGGAGGTAAAGTTAGTTTTTCCAAGACAAAGTTGAGGTCCCAAGTTGGTGTTGGTGCTCTGTGAGGCGTGGATCTTAATGGATGAGAAGGATAGGCCTTTGTCCAGCATCTCAGTTAAGTATTGTAATATCTGAGGAATATTTGGAACAAGAGGGTCAAAGCTTTGAGCCTGGTTCCAGGCGCAGAGTCTCTTCAACTTTTCTGAATAGGATTTCCTGGTGCTGGGCCTACTGACCTCCAAAATGACATCCATAACAGCTTTAGAGAGAGGTGTTGGTTGCTTGGCTAAGTAAACTGCCATGCAGCCAGGTTTAAGGTTTGAGCTGGCTGTACAGGATCTGATTGTTCTGTTGCGTCAGAAGATGAAGAATTTGAGGTAAAATCCATGCTGGGCCTTGAGCCAAGTTCTTTAAGATTGGGTACCAGTGCTGGTGTGGCCAGTCTGGGGCAATAAGGATAATTTTTGGCCTTTCTTGTTTGGCTTTTAGGAGTACCTTTGACAGGAGAGGCAGTGGTGGGAAGGCATAAACTTTTAGGGTTTTGCAGCTGAACGAGAGAGCATCCACTTTCCATGCTTGTGTGTGGTAAGTCCTTGTGCAGAATTTCTGTAGTTGGCAGTTCAGAGGGGAGGCAAAAAGATCTATGTCTGGCACCCCCATTTTTGTGTTATCATGCTGAATACTTGTGGATTTAATTTCCACTCGTGAGGATCCATGATGTTTCTGCTTAAGTCGTCTGCCAGAGTATTTTTCTTTCCTGGCAGGAATTGGGCTTGCAGATTAACTTGATAGGTCAGTGCTGTGTTCCACAAAGTCATGGCTTGTCTGCAGAGGGGATAGGAATGAGTGCCCCCTTGCTTGTTTATGTACCACATAACTGTGGTGTTGTCCATCTTTAGCAATAGTTGTCCTGTATGGGGCGTCCTTGGGCGTCTGTATCTGCCTCTTTGTGGTCTGACACTGGAAAGGACCAATTTTTAGAAGGCCAATTTCTGCTGAATCGAGGTGGCTGTACCTGTAAGAAATCCTTCACTGTTTACATAGATTTTACCTTATCCTCCATTTTCTTTAATACCTCTTCTGCCTTAACACCAAACAAGATATCATGCTCTAAAGGAGCATCCAATAATTTTGCCTTAACATGATCAGGTAAACCTTGTTCTTTTAACCAAGCATGCCTTCGAATCACAGATCCGTAACTGTGGCTCTACAAGAAGCCTCTAATGAATCAAAACCACATTGCAGAGTATGTTTTCCCACTTGTTCAGCTGCATGCAATAAATCCTGCATTTCCTTATAGTCAGGACTTTGGGCTTGTAAGCATTTTCTGTTTTAACAGAGACATTAAATATTGTTGGTATTTAAGCATGTGGAACTGGCAATTTAAAGCCCTTGCTGCAGAAGTGTAAACTTTCTTCCCCCATCTATCTAATGCTCTAGAATCCCTGTCAGAGGGAACTTGATTCAGTGGAAGTCTTTACCCCTTTGGGACCCTGGGAAATAGTTTCTGGGTCAGCAGCAGAGTTTTTATAAAGAAATTTGTGAGAGTCAGGGACTCTGTAGTACCTATCTGGCTTGACTGGTGCTGGGGGCAAAGAATTAGGGGTTAAACTGGATTCAGAGAACACATCATCCACAATATCTAACACAGGCGGAATAGCCACGGGCCTGTGCTGAGGCAATAAAAGAAAATCTCTGAGCCTTTTCTTGGATTCTGAATAATCCTGGCTCTCCCCCACTGGAAATGCTCCCTCATGGTATGTAAAGTTTCACCAAAAGAGTAATCCTCAGGAGGAGAGGCTGAAGGGATTGATTCTTCAGCATCAGAGTCCTCATAGGGGGGTAAAGAGTATCCCTGGTCTGAAGAGGAATCAGAGGAAATGGAAACCTGGTCAGAGGAATCATAGTCTGTATCCTGCCTACGCCTTTTATCAGGAGGGGAATGGGAACCCCTGATCAGAGTAATTAGGTCTTCGGCCATTTTGAGCATCTGTTTTTTAGGCATGGAGGCCTGTCCAGGTGAATGCTGTACTTGTTTCTTTGTCTTTAACGGAGTTTTAGACTTGGTTGTTGTTTTGATGGTAAGCTGTGAAGGTCTGAAAACACCCTCAAAAGCCGATGCCTGCTCAGCGGCTCCAGACCCATCTGAGGGGTTAATTTCCGTAGGCCCAATACCTTGAGTTTCCAGAGGCCTAGTGATCTCCACGTAGGAGTCGGAGGCGGCCTGTGGCTCTGAGGTAGCGGGTGTCAGGGGCTGCGAAAGCGCCTCACTGAGAACCGGCAAACCAGCGATTGGCCTAGAAGAGGCTTCATCGTCAGTTTTGGACCTCAGATGCCTGTCCTTATCTTTGTCTTTGCGTTTTTTTTGTGTATTCTGGTCATCGGTTGTTCCGACGGCATGGTATAATTTAACCTTCGGCCAAAATAATGGCATGCAAAATCAAACCAACGTTTAATAGTGCGCTTGTTAAATCTAGCACAAAACCGACAACTAGTGACGTCGTGGTCTGGGCCTAGGCATGGAATACAGTAAGAATGAAAATCCTTATGAGGTATTTGCTTCCCACAAGAAATGCATTTATTAACTTTTACTGACATCGGTCTGAGGCAAAAAAAAGTTTCCCCAATGGGGTACTTAGCTTTATTGAAGACTTCGGTTCTGAAATTCGAATTCGAAAATCTCAGGAGTCGGCCGACTGGCAATTGCGAACTGCTTTTGCTTCGGGCACCGTGCAGCAAGAAAGACTGAAGAAAATGGCATCGGCTGCATATTATATACCCCTGGCACACTGACATCAGGGAATAAGCGACAGCAACCGACGCCAGACCAAGACTTTGGAACTCTGGCCGACTGCGGGACCGCCTGACGGCAGGATAACCCAAGTGTAATGACTGCAGCAGTGAAACATGATGAACATTGATTATTCATTGTACACCAGGCAGAAGACAAGCAAATTTATCCCGGCTATCAGGGAATGTTGAGATATGGGTGTGAGATTCAAGCTGATGTATCCAGCTGTCTTCAAAATATTTTTTCCTGGAGAATCAAGGACATTTTTGGATGTAGAAAATGTTAAGGAGGAAATAAAGTTAATCCAACAAAAAGTGAGCCAGCAAGCAAAAGAGGGCTCTGCTTTTCATTCTTCTGACAATAAAGCTCAGGCAGAGATTTTGCCAGTGAAACTGTTTCCAATGTTCCAAAGGAAAATGCTTGAGAGAGAGAAAAAAGAACAAGAGTTGACTAGAAGACTCAGGAGTACCTTGAACTTGAATAAGAGTCTGGACTAGGAAGATGGACATGATTAGGAGGAAGACCAGCAACACTGAAACTGGTGAATAAATGGGAGACTACAAAGCATCTATCACAACTGAGAAATATGGCTTTGCAAAAAATAATGGCTGAGAAAGACTGGACATTTGTTGACTTTGTTAAACTTGTAGATGGTCTGTATATCACAAACCCCACTTTAACTCATTAATGTTTAGGAGAACACTAAAAGGGAAAACAAATTAACCGTAAGAAACAATTTTTGTTCTTAACAGTATGTGTGTATAAACATTTCAAGATATAAACTGCATGCAGCACAGTGATTAAGCTCCAAAAACAGAAAAAAGATAAACCTGTTAAATGCTTCTGTAGCATGAGATCCAACCATAACAGTGCTTTCAAATGTGTAACAAAGGTTCAGTCCCCCCTAAACGCTGTTAACAGTGCTTTGGGGACTGTTACACCACCCAAGTGTTGCTGCAGTTTGGTATAAGGGAAGAGACATTCCTTCACTCTATGATCCCTGAATATGTTTTCTCCTATGTCCACATAAGTTTACAGATATTAATCTGTAAGTAACTTGCGTAAAATAGGGTAGTATTTAAAAGGTGTCCCTAATTATTTCCCTTACTTGATGTCTATGCAACAGCACTCAGCAAGTGCTTTACTGGTCTTTTTTGTAACAAGTAATGCATAGAGTAGATAAAAATGCATGCACTACAAAGAGTTTGGATCTCACTGAACATAGCCCACTAATGTGTGTTCTACACATGGAGGTCAAGATTCACCTCTTAAGCTTTGCTGTTGAGGTCAATTCCTTAGCATCCATGTCCTCAACATATAATGTGATTATGATCAGAGACCCAATCAGAACCCTGTATGTTATATATGGTAAAGCATTTTTTTGTACTGTGTAGTCAGGGGGTATTTTAAATGTAAGTGGAGTCTTTTCAGTGATTTTTGCATGGGTTAAAGCTATTAAAATAAACAAGTACTTTTTGTTGTAAGAAGTATAGGCTTTACAGTATAACAAGAGAAAAAAGACTGGACAAATGCAAGTTTAATGTTAATTTGCTGTGATCTTAGTTTGCTAACATGGGAGTGGGGTGTAAAAGTGCACTGACTACATTATACTATATCTTGAATTACTATAATTTCCCTTTTTTGACAAGGGTGAATATCTAGATGAATTTCCGGGCTTAGGCTATGAACATTTTTTGTAAGCAAGTAGGCTTGAAAAATAAGACAAAATGATGAAAACTATGAAAAATGCTAAATTTCTTACATCTGCAAATTTTGTTTGTTTTTTTCCAATTAGCAACTGTTCAGTAAGGAAGTCTGCAGCTGAAGGCAGCTGTACATTCTGTTCTGAGTGAAATTATACAGATTGTTAACTACTTTTACATGCGAGAGCAGGCAATTAATGTTGAGAGTTCTGAGCATTCCTTGCTCAGAGAAAATTAGAAGTTATGTACTTACCATAACGTTCCATCTGAGTAGGTGGATTCATTTGTCTGCAACCTGTAGGTAGGGATCCGATATCGGATCCGAACCGGCATGGTTTATCCAGCTATGGATCCGAGCTCCTAGCTCCTCCCCTCACCCATAATGCCCTGCTCTCCCTATATGACCTCAGATCGAGTTTGCCCTGCACCAACTACCCTAACTAAAGGGTAGCACACCCAATGCAGGAACTGACAAGGCCAGGGGGATAGGAGGGCGGGATGGTTGCAGACAAATGAATCCACCTACTCAGATGGAACGTTATGGTAAGTACATAACTTCTAAATCTGAAGTAGGAGATTCATTTGTCAGCAACCTGTGGGACAGAGTCCCCAGCTACCTGAATCTTGGGTGGCCATCATGGAAGGATATTCCGGAGCACCGTGGAGCCAAAGGATGCTCTACCTCTAGACGTGATGTCTAGCTTGTAATGAGAAATAAAGGTATGAGATGAAGCCCAAGTGGCTGCTGAACAAATGTCATCCAGAGGAACCCTAGACTTAAAGGCCGCTGAAGTAGAGACAGACCGGGTCGAATGAGCATGGACTCCCTCCGGTGCGGGCCTCCCAGAAGCTTGGTACGCTAACAGAATACACTGAGAAATCCAGCGTGACAAAGAAACTTTGGAAATTGGTTTACCCAGATTGAATTTGGCAAAGGAAATGAACAATTGGTCGGATTGCCTATGACCAGCTGTTCTGTGAAGATTAAAATGAAGCTGCCTGTGAACATCCAAGGAATGCAGCTTGTATTCACCTTTGTTTTGATACTTAGGAAAGAAAACAGGGAGGTTGATGGACTGATTAATGTTAGCTTCCGATGCTACCTTAGGAAGAAAGGAGGGATTGATCCTGAGGCACACCCGGTCCGGATGGAAGATCAAATAAGGCGGTTTCATGGACAGGGCCTGAAGTTCAGAAACTCTCTTCAATAGGGACAGGTCCAGAATGGGTCTTAGCCGAAGTAATGGCTACTAAAAAAGCAGTCTTAAGAGACAAGAATTTTAGATCTACTGTGGCCGCAGGCTCGAAGGGGGGAGCGGTCAAGGCCTGAAGTACCAAGGAAAGATCCCACGGGGGAACCGTTTCTTTGACAGGGGGTCTGAGCAAAAAGGTGCCTTTTAGGAAGATTTTGCATAACTTAGCTGACATAAGAGGCCCAGAGTCATGACCAACATGGTAATGAGAAATGGCCGCTAGCTGAACTTTGACCGTGGAACTACTGGCGCCATCATTAAAGAGAGTAGTAAGGCAGTCTAGGACCAAAGGAAGGGGAACCGTGAAGGGATCTAGACCTTGCCGCTCCGCCCAAATGGAGAAACGCTTCCATTTACTGCGGTAAATTTTCCTGGTAGAGGGCTTGTGGGCTGCTACCAGAATGGCCTTAACTGGGGATGAGATACCGGGAGTCCTGATTAGGAGTGGAACTGGAGCAGCCAAGCAGTCAACTTCAGGTTGTCCAGGTTCGGAGTTGGTAGGTTCGATGGGTGTGATATCAGATCCGGAATGGGATCAAGAATCCAAGGTGGATTCACTGAATGAGACCTTAGGTAAGGGAACCAGATCTGTTGAGGCCAGAATGGGGCAATGAGGATCATTCTGCACCCCAACCGAGAGGCTTTCTGAAGTACTTGGAGCATCAGAGGCAGAGGGGGGTATGCGTAAAGAAGACCGGGAGGCCAAGCATGCACCAGAGCGTCTCTCGGGGAATCCCCTGGAGGGGGGATTAGGGCGAAAAAACTGTCTCACTTGGCATTTAAGGGAGAAGCAAAGAGATCGCAACAGGGAGTCCCCCACTGTGCGAAGATACGTTTCGCTACTTGAGCATTGAGAGACCACTCATACGGGGAGAGAATGGTGCGACTGAGCTTGTCCGCTAGGATGTTGGACCGACCCGGAATATGCGTTGTGATGAGAAAGCGGTTGGTGGAGATCGCCCATTCCCACACTCTCATGGCTTCTCGACATAAAGGGTAAGACCTGGTTCCCCCCTGTTTGTTGATGTACCAGACCACCGACATGTTGTCTGACTGAATCACAATTGTTCCCAGGGGAAGGAGGGCTTGAAGTGCTTGCAACGCCAAGAGCACCGCCCTAATTTCCAGAACATTGATATGCAGGGAGGTCTCTGAATCGCTCCACGTGCCTTAGACCGTCCGGCCCGCAAAATGCCCCCCCACCCGAGGCGGAAAGCGTCCGTGGTCACTGTGGCGAGAGGAGGAGATGCACAAAAAAGGCGGCCTCCGTGGAGATCTGGGGAATGGAGCCACCACAAGAGAGAACGCTTGCAAGCCTTGCTGATTGCAATGGGGTGATGTAGGGGGAGAGAGAGAAATGACCATTGCACCTGAAGTGTCCAGTGAAGCACCCGCATGTTCAAGCGGGCGAGCGGAAGAAGAGAAATCGCTGCCGCCATAGACCCTAGTGCCCTCAGGACCAATTCCGCAGGAGCTGAGTTGGAGTGAAGGATGGCCCGCACCTGGAGTCGCAGATTCCGAACTCTGTTGGTTGTGAGAAAGGCTCTTAAATTTCTCGTGTCTAACCTGGCCCCTATAAATTCTATTATCTGAGTAGGGACCAGGTTGGACTTTTCTATGTTTACCGTGATGCCTAGCCGGGGAGCTAGACGAAGAAAAGAGTCTCTTGCCAAGGATAGTAGATGCCTTGTTGGGGCGGTGAGAAGCCAGTCGTCCAGGTACGGAAAGACCTGCACCCCCTGAAGCCTCAGGTGGGCCGCAACCACTGCTAATACTTTGGTGAACACCCTGGGGGCTGTGGTGAGACTAAAGGGAAGGACCCTGAACTGGTAGTGACTGGCTCCCAGCCGGAAGCGAAGAAACCTCCTGGATCGTCTGTCCATTAGAATGTGGTAGTACGCATCCTTGAGGTCTATAGAGCACATCCAGTGATTCTCCCCTAGAAGGGGGAGGATGGATTGCAGAGTGACCATCCGGAACTTCTCCTTGGGAACTGCCAGGTTCAATAGGGACAGGTCCAGAATGGGTCTTAGGTCCCCCGTCTTTTTTGGCACTAAAAAGAACCTGGAGTAGAACCCTGATCCGATCTGGTCTGGGGGGACGGGCTGGATGGCTCTTTTTCTCAGCAGATGGCCAATTTCTGCTGAAGCGGCCTCCCTTTGATCGGGTGGAACATCGGGGAGGATTTTGAATCTTGGGACATGAAGAAAGGGGATTTTGTAACCTCTGGATATGATCTGGAGTACCCAGCAGTCCAATGTAATGGACTCCCATGCCGCTAGGTGCTCCGAAAAACGTCCCCCGACTGCCTCCAGAGTGGAGCAGTCGGACAACCCCTCAGGGTTGCTGCGTGGGCCGTTCAGAGAAAGGTTCTCTGGACCCAAAGTTCCTGGGAGCCCCTCTGCCCCTAGGGCGGCGTCCTCCCTGTCTTCCTCTGCCGCGGAAGGACTGGTTGTCCAGAGCGGGTTGGGATTGCTGCGACTTCCGGAACCACATCTTCTTCTGGCCCTTTTGGTTCCTAGAGTAGGACCTCTGGGGCACAGAGAAGAGGACTCCGACGGCAGACAGCGTCTTCCTGTCCTTCTCGCTCTGAACCAATGTGTCGCGAATCGTCTTGCCAAAAAGGGCAGAACCGTCAAAGGGGGCGTTCGCGAATTACACCTTGAAGGGCTCTGTGAAATCGCAGTGGCGGAGCCAGGCCTGGTGTCTTGTGACTAGGCCCACTCCTGCAGCTCTAGCGGCTCCCTCGGTAGCATGGGAAAGTAACCGCATAGAGGTGTTGGTCACGGAACGAAGAGTGGCCATACGGGTGGAGTGCAAAGGTTTGTCCTCCTCCGACATGGACTCTGGGGGGGGATGCAGCGTATTCCTTGATAAGATCGCGCTGCATCCTAATGACATGTGCCAAATAGTTGAGCGCCCTCACTGACAAGGTCGCTGAACTAAACATTTGCTTCCCCAAACGGTCCATCATCCAAGACTCCTTGCTCGGGGGATGGACTGAGGGACTCTCCTGAGCGAGTTCCCTCTTAGTGGCTGCTGCCGACAACATGGCATCTACCGGGGGTCCCTTGCTCCAGTGGGCACGGTCAGCAGGGGGGCTAAGGATCCTGTCCGACCTCTTGGGGATTGGCTCCACGGTGTCCGTTTCCTTCCACGCCCTGGTGGTAATAAGGTCAACCAGGGGGTCGGCAGGAGGGGACACCCAAGAGGTAGACGGGCCCGCTTCAAATGCCTCCAAGAACACGGACTCGTCCGAGGAAGACTTTGGGGCAGACCACCCACCTCTTATCCGTAACATTTCCATAATGTCTCCAAAGGAGACATCCTCAGGGGGTAATCTTGGGGAACCTTCCCCTTCCTCCAAGTCAGTGTCTTTAGTTAAAGACTCGGGGGAGTCTATGTGCCTCCTCTTACATGTATGCTTGCGAGGTGCTTCCTCGGGGGGGGGGGGCTGTCCGAGCAGCCCTGGCCAGCGATGTCCAGATCCAAGGGAACTGCTTGGGGCAGTGAAGCGGGCTGTCCCAGTGGCCGGGTGACGGACGCCTGGCCGAGAGCAGATGGAGTGCGGGACGGAGCCGAAGCAAGGACCGGGGGTCCGGATGCCCTCAACAGAGCCCTCTCCACTACATCAAAAGCCGAGGGGGAGCCAGCCTCGACTATAGGATCCGAAAGTCAGCTCCCCCTCGGATCCGATGAGTGGATCGGAGCCGGCGCCGAGCCCCTCGGATCCGAGGGAACAGGGCGCTCCGACAGGGATGGCGCCAAAGGCACACTGAGTCCATCGGATCCGAAGCTCGGGCCAAGGCTCCAAGAGATCGGATCCGACAAACTCGAGGGCAGGGTCGGATCCAAAGTACCCAGTACTGTAGGCGCCGACCCACCCCCGGCTTCGAGGCTGCCCGGCTCCGAGCGCTCCGAACCCGGGTAGCGGGTCGGAGAAGGAGCTATGGGCTTGAAAAATGGGGTCGAGCTCCTCCCCAGAGGAGGGGAGGCAGGAGCACTCCCATCTGCATCTGAGCCTGGATGAACCTTCGCATCATCCGGTCCAGATCAGCGTCGGAGAGGCTGTAGGTAGACCTCGACGAGGCTACCGAGGTAGGCCTTGAGTGCCGCCTCGATAGCCTCGAAGGAGGTTGGGTCTCCTCATCCTCAGGCCCCGGCGAAAAACAAGGGGACCGGAGCCGAGGAGGAGGAGAGCCACAGCCAGAGAGGCCGGGGAGAAGCCTGGCCGGGCGGGGCCGAGACGGAGGTCTCGGCCGCCGCTGGTGCTTCTCTCCGTCCTTCTTCCTGGCTTCCCTCTCCTTCGAACCCGTAAAGGGAGTTTGAATCCCGGGAGGAGGAGGGGGAGCAGGCAAGGCAGGAACCGCCGGAGCAGTAACTACCAACGGGGTGGGGGCCGAAGCCGAGTCCGGGGGCAAGAGTCCCGCCAAGACCAGCTTCGACCTCCGCTCCTTCAATGCCCTGGGGTTGAACCCTGCACAGATTGAACACCCAGAAGTGAGGTGTTCAACCCCCAAGGCTTCGAACGCACTGAGTGTGGCCATCAGCAGGGGATAGCTTATGGCCACACTCGGAGCATTTTGAAAAGATTGCCTTTGGGGCCTCATATTCACTAACTTACTTTTTTTTTTTTTTTTTTTTTAAAAAGTAAAGCAAAGTAATTAAACTAAGCACTCACACAGAAGGCCCCAAACAATACACACGCACACAAGCTACGTACCAGCGAGGGGAGGGTACTACAAAAATAACCAAGTTAACAAAAATTAGATTAAAGGAGGGAAAACCTAAAACTTTCACACAAATTATGAATTTTTTGACAGAAAAACCCTTCTTAAAACACCAAAAAAGCACTTAGCTGACAGGAGCTCAAAATCCAGCTGTCACCATGAACGCGGCAAACTAGATCTGAGGTCATGTAGGGAGAGCAGGGCATTATGGGTGAGGGGAGGAGCTAGGAGCTTGGATCCATAGCTGGATAAACCATGCCGGTTCGGATCCGATATCGGATCCATACCCACAGGTTGCTGACAAATGAATCTCCTACTTCAGATCCAAAATTTAAAGGTACAACGGCAGTGAAACAAAGTCTGAAATTTTGGGAAGAGAATAAGTGATAGCAGCCTTAACACTTTAAATCATTTAATAGAACACTGTACAATTCAATTTAAAGATGGTCAGTGCACTTTTTCTTAGAGCTAAAAGTCACTGTTTTTTGAAAGCATACAAACTGTTTTTCACATCTGGGTGGAGTACAGAGATATGAAAAGAACAGAGATCAATCAGTATAAGTAGGAACATAGGCAGCAGCATGCACTTTCTCATGGACAACCTTAATTTTAGGTTAGGTAATACCTGTTGATGCAGCTGTTGATTTGAAGCAAATTGTTCTATCTTAATTTTTTGAAGATGTACACAATTGTGTGCATTTCTTCTAAGTTAATACAGGATGGGGGTGTTCTGAAAATGTATTTAGTTTTTTTTTTGTTTAAGGGTTTTTGTTAAAAAAAAAAAAAAAAAAAAAAAAAAAAAGACTTGGGTAAAGGTGAGACAGGTTCAAATGGAGATGAGAAGAAATGACTGAATAAAAGATTATCCTGGCAAGCAGTGTGTGCATGTAACAGAGAAAAGCTGGAAATATACATTCAAAAACAACTGTCCTATATAACAGGTGGGAACAATAGCTTTTTATCAAAATGGCTACTGTATCCATATTTTCTTGGAATGTACATGGCCTTACAGGTATAGACAAAAAGTAAACAGTATTGAATTATATTAAGAAATGAAGAGTGCAAATAGCAATGCTGCAGGAAACACATTTGGAAAGAAATGAAGCATATGAATTCGACAAAGGCAGGTTTTCTGGATGGATATACAGCAGAATATCAGGGACAAAGGAAAACATGAGTAATTATACTAATTGCTACAGGGGCTTCAACAGTGATAAAAGACAAAAACAAGACAATGGTAGATTTCTGATAGTAAGGGGCTTTGGCAAGGTAGGAGGATTATGTTGTCATGTATTTATATTTCACCAAAAATTGCAGTCATGGAGGTTAAGAAAGTTTTGGAAACATCAGCATTCAGCAGGGAATATTACTTGTATGTGGGAACTGGAACTTGATTTACAATAGTGAGGATGTATCATGGGGAACAAGATGGGAAAATATAACAAAAGACAGCAGATTTCTGAAGACATCTATGAAAATATTTGGTATGGAAGATGTGAATTCAGTAGTGGGAACCTGAACAGAATTTACACATTATTCCACAATGTACAATAACTAGGCTAGACTATAGAGAAATTATATTTCGTGGGAGCATGTGCATTTAATTGAACGTTTTGACACATCCAATTACTACTTCAGATCATGCACTAATAAGAACTAAGATATTGATAAGGGAGGTATTGAAGCAAAAATGAGACATTGGCACTTTCTTACCTACCTGTTAAAAAGAGAGGAATTCAAGGAATGGGTAGTGAATTTATTCGAGAGTTATTAGGAAAGACAGAAAGAGCTACAGAAGTTATAGCTGCGAGTGGGATAAAATGAAAATGGAGTTTAAAATAGTGCATAAATAAAAGAGAGAGAGGGTTAAGAATTAGTAGGAATTACTTAGGTTGACAAAGGTTAAGATTAAGGAGAATCACACAGAATAAAAAGAGGTGCAAATGCTAGAGAGAAAATAAAGGCGTACATTCATAACATGCATGAGTTTAGAAAAAGTGCTGTTAAGCAACTATTTTTTTGATAAATTCTCTGGAACAAAAAAACTTTTAGCACAATGACAGGCACCAGAAAATAGAAAGGGTTGTTGCCAAAGTCAGGGAGCCTATAACAAAAAAAAAAAAAAAAAAAAAAAAAACATAACCAGAGATCCTGTATAAGTATTACAGAAATTTCAGAAATTTTATGAAAATCTGTATAAAACAGAGAAATGTGGAAATCAAGAAAGAGCACAAATATAAATATGTATTAAAAATTTAATTATGCCAAGGTTAAAGGAAGATGAGGCTCAACAACTAATAGTTAAGGTAGGAGGAGATGAGATAAAATTAGTCTTCAGGAAAGTCTCTAGAAGCAGATGGTATTCCTTGGAAGTTTTGAAGTTAGGAGGGGAAAAAAGTGATAATCTGTAAGTTTTTGTTTAACAATATTTTAAAAGGAGGGGAAGCAATAACACCTTGGTAGAAAGTTATGGTTGCTGCATTACCCAACGACAGTAAAGACTCATCAGATCCAGATTCATACAGACATATTTCAACTGTAAACCATGATTATAAAGTGTTTATGTCTATACTAGCAAAAAGAATGGCAAAGATTTTGCCAGAATTGCTAGATACAGATCAATGTGACTTTGTGAAGAGGAGGCAAATATTTGAGAAGACTAACAGAACAATGATGATCTAGAAGGAACAAAATGTAAGAAAATACTGCTGCTGTTGGTGGGTCTTGATGTAGAGAATGCACTCAACTGAGGAAGCTGGCATTTTATGAGTAGGGCAATGAAAGCATTTGCATTCCGTTGTACAATAATAATAATAATAATAATGTTAATTAGCAGGCTATATGAAGGATCAGAGGCAAAAATTAAAATGGGGAAGTTCCTTTCTAAGTTGCATGTGAATAGAAGAACCAAGCAGGGATTTCCTCTTTCCCTTTGTTATTTGCTGTATATTTAAAGCCATTATCAAAGAAAATAAGGGAATCAGAAACACAAATATATAACTGGTATGGTAATCAAGAAAAAATGGCTTTATTTGCAGATATTATTTTGTTACCTGATAAAACCAGAAAAGGACATCTCAGTGTTATGGAAAATTTTGAGACAGTTTGAAGTCTTTTCAAAACATAAAATTTACTGAAGATAAAAGAACTAAGCCAACACATGAATGAAGAAAGGAGATTCTGTCGAGAGAGATGACCGAAATTTGGGGTACAGAGAATAAGCAAGAGGGAGCTGGAATTTACTAGAGATAACTGGCAAAGGAAATAATTAGAGAGGAACAAAGGAAATAATTAGAGAGGAAAATGTAACAAAATGGGAAGAGACCAAAAATTTATTTGGACTGGAGGATACAGACTGCCTTCCCTATAAATGACTGATATCAAAATATAGGCAAACAGAAAGAAAAAGGGAAACTGTAAGTGAAAGACCAGCACCGGTAGAGTTTTTAGTAAAATCTAGAACAGAAGCTGCTGTTAAAAAAAAGGTAATTAGTAGGGTATAAAAAATATTGTGCAATAACTATAGGAATCAGTCAGAGGAGGTTAGAAAAGATTGGGTAGAGAGATAAACAATTCACAAAGAAACAATGGGAGGGTATAGCTATGGTTCCCAAATATGCAACAGTCTAGAAGATTTACGACATTTGCTTGGAAGTGTTTCCATAGGCATTTCTATACCCCAAATATTTTTCCTAAGGTAGATTGCAAATGTTGGAGCTGTGATGGGGAAGAAAGAGGTAATTGGGAACGCATATTTTTGGGAATATAATGAGTTGGCACTTTAAAAATTCCCTACAGACTACTTTGTTAGAAATACTGGGTGAGCAAACTAAGGAAATTATTTTTTTCAGCTGTCATATAGAATCAGAATTGCCTACGCATAGTAGTTTAATTCTGCTGGCTGCCAAAAAAGCAATTACTACAAAATGGAAATCAAAATCTAAACCAACTGTACTAGAAGTAATGACTATAGTAGCAGAGATAAAACAGCTAGAAATTGGATTTTTAGAAAAAGAATAGGAGCAAATTACATTAAAAAATGGGAATTGGGGAACAATACATGCAGAATAATGTTTTGGAGGAGGAATGATGTTTAAAGAAAGGTTGGAACTGAATGGGTTATGTAATGTTTGACTGACAATTGATTGCATAGAGAAGTGATGTATAATGTTTGCAGCTGAAAATATGTCAGTATGGTTTGTTTTTGTTTATATGAAAGCATGATTCTCTACAACATAAGTGATAATCCAATACAGATGTTTTTTGTTTCTTACACAAGAAAGGGAATCTCTGCTCCTTCACTTAATTTTGGCAAGAAACAAAATAAACAGTCTCAGCAGAAGGCTAGTAAAGCAGGCATTTAAAAAGCAATGGCAGGGAGATTCCAAAAAGAAAGTAGGAATCCCCAAAAGAACGTCAAATAAGTCAGAATGACTCTATAAGTGACCTTCTCTATACCCTCTAGCCCTAGCATTCTGTATCCATTCCAGAAAGTCAGACTCTCAATCTCTCTCTTTAGTAGCAGATTGTTTCACACAAACAAGTGGTAAATGTGATCCATCTAGGATACAAATGGCAGTGGAAGGAAATCTTTCCCTTCCACAGGATTCCTCCCACCCTCCAGACCAAACTCTTTTCTTTCCTCCTGTCTTACATCATTTTTGTCTAGAGGGACAGTAGAAGCTGTTCTTCCCACTCAATTAGGGAAAGGATTTTGCTCAAGAATGTTTTCAGTGCGAAAGAAACTCTTGGGAGACCAGTTCTTGATCTTTCTTTCCTGAATCATAGGTTCATACTAAGCTATCTGCCCTGGGGCAATTATAAGCCTAGCCAGATTCTGTATGGCTTATGCCACCCCTTGATTTGAGTATACTGTGCCCTTTTTAAGGTTTAGTTTACTGTGCCTCTAATAGTGACACGTGAGTAATCCCTGGGACAAACCTACGATCCCCCATCCACCTATCGAGATTCTTCTTGAAGAGATTGAGTGAGGTGCTCTGCCTCACATGAGCTGGAATTCTATTCCAGAGCAAAGGGAGCCTCTGGGTTATGAACCTGTCCCTCCAACAAGTTCTATTTATTTCTGTGCTGAGGTTCAAGTCCCTAGAGCATGTGGCTCTAAGGGATTTAGATTTACTGAGGTGGAGCATGTCCATTAATTCTGGATTTGACATAGCTTTGTATGTCAGGCATAGATCGCCACGAAGTAGGCGGTATGCAACTGAGTAGAGCTGGAGTTTTTTAACCGAGCAGCATATGGCATCTGTTTGAGACCCTTGATCCTCTTGGTGAGATACTTTTGGGGTCTTTCTAATTGCTGCAGGTGTCGGGTAAGGTACATCCCAAAAGGGGCATTGTATTCTATGATGGGCCTGATGAGGGATGAATAAAGGGGCACGATTACCTCTCATGATCTAGATGTGAAACCCTTCGTGATGAGGTGGGCTATGTAGAAGGTCTTTCTAACCACTTTGGCAATGTGGTTTTCAAAGGAGAGATTGCTATCAACTTGGGTCCCCAGGTCCCTAATAACTTTCTCTGTACTTAATGGGTTTCCACCTATGTGGTAATTTGTGGGCACATTGTTTTTGTCAAAGGGTATGACTATACATTTTTTGGCATTTAGCTTTAAACCATGGCGCTGGCACCAGTTATCTGTCTCTGAGACCTTTTTGAAGGATGTTTGTGTCAGCTGGAGAGTCGATTATGGCGCGCAGTTTGCAGTCGTCTGCGAACTTGGTGAGCCATAGTCCTCCCACGTTTGCCTGTACCTCAGAAAAGTATATACCGAACAAGAGTGGTCCCAGGACAGAACCCTGTGGGACGCCACTTGTGACTGGTTTCGAGTCTGACATGGCTCCAGCAACTCACACTCTGTGGGTTCTGTCTTTGAGCCAGTTTACGACCCATCTTGTGACATAGGGGTTTATATTTAAGCTGGATAGCTTTATCTATGATGCCCGAGTGGGGTATTGTGTCAAATGCCTTTGCAAGGTCCAGACAGGCTGTGTAGACTACCTTCCCTTCATCTATGGCTTTGGTGACTGTTTCGAAGAAGTCAACCAGGTTCAAAAGGCAGGATCCGCCCTTGACAAATCCGAACTGGGTAGGCTCTAGTGTCTGTAGGTCCCCAATGTCTTTGTTTATGAGCTCCATGATGATCCTCTTCATAGCCTTGCAGACTAAGCTAGTCAGGCTTATGGGGCGATAGTTTCCAGGGTCCGTAGAGGCTCCACCTTTGTGGAGTGGGACCACTGTTGCTGTACGCCATTCTGTGGGCACATATCCTGTAGTGAGGCTGAGATTGTATAGCTGTTTTATTTGAGGGATTAGTTCCTCTTGGAGTTCATGTAGGACGCAACCTGGGACGCCATCTGGTCCCATGGAAGCAGTGTTTTTTGCTTTGGAGAGGGCAGCCTTCACCTGAGCATCAGAGATGTTTGGGAGGCAGCCCTCTGCCGGGATAGATACTTGCTCTTTTGGGGGGAGGGGGTGGAGAAGTTTGCACTGAATCTGTCTGCCAGGATATTGGCGATGTCTGTGGGTTCAGTGTATTTTTTGTCATTTAGAATCAACTCAGAACAAGTCTGGGAGTTGCATCCCAGGTTCCTAACATAACTGAAAAAAGCCTTATGATTGTCTTTGGTGTCCTATGCATTTTTCTCTCGAAGCTGGCCTTGGAGGATTTTATGAGGGATTGTAATTTTTTGCTAGTACTGATCAGAGATGCCTTCCCTATTAGGGATTTTGCTCTATCATGTAGTAGCTTCCTCCTTCTGTTGTACAGTTTATTTATGGCAGGGGTCCACCAGACTGGACGCCTGTCTTTGGATGATTGGGTCTTGGTTTTGTTTGGGATAGCATGATCCATGCATTCCTGGAGATGTCCGTAGAATGCACTTATATAGGATTCTGCAGTTTGGGCTGTAGTTTCCACTGGCCCTGGGGCCTTGAAGGATTCCACTTCGGTTTTGAGAAGTGAGAAGTTCACTTTTGAGAAGTTTTTCACTGTGGTTTTCTGGGCTGGGGGTGGGGTCGGGATGTGGACATCCAGTGAAATTAATTTATGGTCTGATCTTACCAATGAGGGATATACTTCTGGTGTGGAACATAGAGTCCCCATGTTGGTAATGATCAGGTCTAGTATGTTGTCCCCTCTTGTGGGAGTGGTGACTGGTTGTTCCATAGCATTTGAGTTTATAATTTCCAGGAACCTTTGGGCTAAGGTGTTGGGGCTTGAGTAGTGCTCCCAGCCAATGTTTGGGTAGTTGAAGTCACCCAATATAATGGTGTTCGGAGAGATCTTCATGTTCTCCAATGTTTTCAGGAAAGCCGAGTGGGATTCCTGACTTTGAGAGGGTGGTCTGTAGGATGCTATAAACTGGAAAGCAGTCTTGCCCACTGTTAGTTGCACATGGATGGTCTCCGATACTTTGTGCAGTGCCACTAACCTGGAGGTGTGCATATCCTTGATAAATATGGAAACCCCCCCTCCTTTTGTGGTTCGGTCCGGGTTTTGGGGCCGAAAAGCATGATATGAGGTATAGCCTGGTAGTGCTGGGGTGCTCTCTGGAGCCTTGAACCAGGTTTCTGTCACTGCACAGATATCGATGTTCTCCATACTGAGGAGAGCTTTGAGTGCGTGCATCTTGAGGTTAAGACTTCTGGCATTAAGCAGCATTACCCTTAGTTTCTTGTTCCTTGTGCTGTCTATGGGGGTGGGTTTGACTTTTGAGCCTTGCCTAAAAAGGCACTATGGGGGTGGCAAGAGCCTTTGCCAATATCCGAAAGCCCAGTGGTGACAGGTGCAAGCCGTCCCTAGCGAAGCAACGTGGCTTGTCGAGCATGTCATCCCAGGCTGACAGACACTGGATCCCCTTTGAATGACACCAAAATTTTAGCCAATTGTTAAAATCGATCATTTTGTCTTTGTACTGTGGCATCATTCTAGGTGAAGGTAAGATGCTGCTCAAGGTCAGGGTCATACCAGCCTGGGCTACATGATCAGAGAGCTCCTCTATGTCTCTTTTCATGTAGTCCAGGGAGGTACATCTCAGGTCATTCACACCAGCATGTACAATGACTGAGTCATAGTTGTATTTGCTTCGGAGTGATCTGAGTGCTTGCGTTATGTGGCGGATCCTAGCACCCGACAGGCAGCTCACCGTGACCTTCTCTTTATTCAGCCTGGTGAGCGGGACGTCAGTGTGTCTGACAATAGAGTCACCTATTACAAGAGTATCAGGTGTGTTATTCAGCCTTAAGGGCTGTGACTGCTTGGCACACTGACTTTGTGGGATATGTGTTGTGCATGTTTTGTTTTGAGGTAGCGTTTGCTTGGATGTCTGCTCTGTTGCTTAGGTAGATTTTTATTTAGAGCCTCCGGGTATGTTTTTGTGTATTTATGTGTTTGGTTCGCTGATGTGGTGGGACTATGTGATATTGGAATTGTGTTGTGTGAGGTTACCTTCTCCTCCTGACCAGTTACACCAGTTTTGAGATGAGAGAGCTCAGCCTCCAGTTTGGCTAAATAGTTGCATCTCTCACATATATTTGAACCTGTTTGGAGGAGGAGAGGGTTGTCCGTGTACATGAGACAGTTGTAACATTGCCTCAAAATTCCCAGATTCACCAGCTGGACTGGAGAGGAAACCATTGACTGACCTTTGGACATGCTAGAGTAATATAGGGAAACTGAATTTAAGACGGACCAATAGAGAACAGGGTAATCATAGAGAGTATAAGAGTAAGTAGTGCTTATGGTTTAATAGTGCTAACTTGTAGGATTACTTAATTGGACCAGTGAAGGGCCTTAGAATGAGAATATGGTGTTTAAATTGAGAGATAGAGCAGTTCTAAGGGAAAAAGTGAAGAGCAGACTTTGTGGAGCCAGGAATAGTTTAAACCCAATTAGGCGGCACTGCCCGCTGTTGCTCTATGCACAAAAACACGCAAAAGAGGGTTTTAAGAGAAGAAGATGAAGGAGTTTGGAATTGACCCAAAATGGCCAATAAAACTAGAGTTTCAAGTCAGTAACCACTCCCAAAGGGGCAGGCAGGCTGCTCAATGTTTTTCACTGCCACTGATCAACAAAGAGACTTCCCTTTAGCCCAAGCAAAAAATGGCCTCCAAGAAACTTACAAACAGTTCAAGAACAGCAAGCCTGTAACTGAACTTTTTTAAATCTCAGAAAAGTGGGAATAAAGCAAGATTTCTTTTGTTTTTTTCAGAGATAGCAGAGGTTCACAAGTATCAACAAGTTATAACAGTGCCGTAAATGACCCCACACAAGAGTGCTTGGCCAAAGACAGATGAAATGCAAGTTTTGAGAAAAAAACGATTTTAAAAATAAGTGCAATCAGTTTTAGTGACACTCCTAAAGTTTAAAATGCTTTCACTGCACAACCTGTTACCCTTCTTCTACATCTGCATTTTCTATTAACCTTGGATTTAAAAGCTGTATATCTTTACATTCTTATCAGCCCAGATTCCAGGTGTTTCTTAAGATTGTGTGTGCCTAGATCACACCATCAGTTTTTTACCTTACCCTCCACTGTTACAGGGGTGTTCACAAAGTGTCTGGCTACTGTCACTGTCCATTGCATGCTACTGAGAATCCACATTTCTCCATATTTAGATGTCTTGCTCATCTCTGCAGAGACTTTTTCAAAGTGCCAGGAATTGCTCACCTGGGTAAGAAATTGCCTACACAGGCTGGGGTTCCAAAAGAATATTCAAAAGTCTTTTTGACTCCATTTCACAGGATTGTGTTTCTGGAATACCTGCTAGAAACCTCAGTACAAAAAGCTTTTCTTCCACAGGAAAAAAAAATAGATCTATATTTACATCTATCCCAAGGGTTTTCACCTAGACGTCTGTCACAGTGAGGGAAGACATAGGAATTCTGGATCTCGTGGTTTCCATGACACCTTTCATAAGATTCCTTATGAGAAAGAAACTATAGTACTTGAAGTCTTTTTGGTCTCAGCACCAATACCCATCTTTTCAAACTGCAGTTGTGGGTTTTGTGAAAAGAGAAATCGGTTAGTGAAGACATCATAACTCTCAAAATCCATTCTCTCCTCCTACTCTAGAGCAGTCAGTCATAGCAGACGCCTCAGACTATGTTTGAGTGTCAATGGGCATAAAAGTACAGGGTCCTTGGAACAAGAAAGACAAACCAAAACATATTAACATAAAACAGATGCTAGTTCTTATAAACGCTGCCAACTCTCTGAATTTTCTGTTGTCCCTGGGACCTCTTCCAGTGTTTACAGGAATAACATAGTGATGTGGTACATAAGCAAGCAAGTGTAGACTAGATCGTACCCACCTAAGCAGACTAGACATATTAGCTTAGGATACAGCTTCACAGCATAATCTCACTTTGCAGGCATCCTGCATTCATCAGAGCAAAACTGTGTAGCAGACGAAATGAGCAAGACAATGGCAGACCTGAACAAATGAAAACAAGAACAGGGAGCCTTCCCATACTTCATCCACCTGTGGAGTGTTCAAGTAGACCTGTCTGCCTCCTCTCTGAACAATCAGCTGGCAAGATTCTGGTGCAGAACATCAAGAAGGAAGGCCTGGAAGACAGATGTCTTTGCTTTTCCTTGGACAGGAAGGTTCCTATATGCTTTTCCACTTTTTCTACTAATATCCAGGGTACTTCTGCATATTCAGAATGAATCCCCCAAGACCACCGTGGCTCCCCCTTTTTTCTGAAATGTCCAAGGTGCAATTACCATAAGCTTCTCGTCAGAGTGGATCTACTCACATAAGGTCAGGGATGTCTGATGCACCTCAACTCCAGTCAACTTCAACGGACAGCCTGGATGATATGGTCTTAATTCTCTTTAGGAACCTGATTACTGTGGACATGCAGGAGGTATTAAAGGAGGCAAGAAAGGCTGCTACTAGAAAATCATACATTAGCAAATGGAAAAGGATTTTCGTTTGGTGCCAACAACATGACCAGCATCCATTCATGGCTAGTTGTTCTCTGATTTCACAATATTTGTGTGAGTTGGTATCTTATGGTATTTCTTACTCCTACTCTCCTCTGTCAAGGTTCATTTATCATTTCCATATTTTTGCCCAAGGATCATAGGAGGTTACTAGGCTAATGTCCCTGGGGCCCTTACAAGCCTAGCTAAATGTTTATTCCCAAAAAGAAACCTCAGTCAGCACCTGTCACCCCTGTCAATAAGGGACAAAGGTGGAACTCCTGCGACAAATCTGTGGTTTCACATCCAGAGGGGTCAGCAAGGTACACTATTTGATGTGTATGGCAAGTCTATTCCAGAGACGGGGCAGCCGCTGGGAGACAAATCTGTCCTTCCAGCAGGTTTTGTTAATGTCACATATTAGATTCAGGCCTTTCACCAGGTAATGTACATAGAGTTAGACTTACAGATATGGAGCATCTCTAGTAGGGTAGGGTCTGAGATTGCCTTGTAGGTGAGACATAGATCACCTCTGAGCAACTTGTACGATATAGAGTAGAGTAATAGAGATTTGAGCCTTTCCACATTGGACAGGTGTTGGAGGCCATGGATTCTCTTTGTGAGGTACTTCTGTGGCCTTTCCAGTTGGTGCAAATGTTTGGAGAGTTACATACCAAACAGGGCATTATTCTCAATCATTGGTCTAATGAGGGAGGAGTATAGAGAGGTAATAACCTCCTTTTTCTGGATGCAATCCCTTTACTTATGAGATGAACCAAGTAAAAGGCTTTTCTAATCACTGCTGCTACATGATGGTCAACGTGAGATTATCATCACTCTAAGTATATGGATCTCTCACTATAGGTCGTGTGTTTAGGGAGTTGCTGTTGATGTGGTAATCAGTAGGGGCCATGTTTTTGCCGAATGGTATGATGATACATTTTATTTGCATTTAGCTTGAGGTCATGACTTTGGCACCAGTCAGACCTTCTTGCAGTATGTCAACATCATCTGGGAAGTTAATGACAGCACCCAACTTACAGTCATCTGCAAACGTAGTCAGCCACTGGCCTTTTGTCTTTGCCTGGACCTCTGAGAAGTAGATGCCAAACAGTAGGGGTCCCAGGACAGATCCCTGGGGAATTCCACTAGTGACAGGTCAGCTATTGGAGGTGGAGGCACTTATTTTAACCTTGAGGGGCCTGTCAGTGAGCCAGTTGGCAACCCACCTAATGAGAAAGGGTTTATGCCAAGTTGTGTTAGCTTTTCGATGATGCCAGAGTTGGGGATTGTGTTAAAAGCCTTGGCAAAGGTAAGCTGTATGTACTGACTCTCCTTCATCCATGACTTGGCGACAGTCTCAAAGAAGTCAACCAGGTTCAACAGGCAGGATCTGCCCTTGACTAATCCGAACTGGGTGGGGTCAAGTGTTTGGAGATTGCCTATGTCCTTGTTTATGAGATCCATAATAATGCTCTAAATGGCTTTACAGATCAGACTTGTCAAGCTAATGGGGCGATAGTAGTGGCACCACCTTTGTGCAAGGGGATGACAATGGCAGTTCTCCACTCTGCTGGGATGAAGTCTGTACTTAGGCTGTGGTTGAATAGGGTGCTCAATGACAAAGCCAGTTCTTGCTGGAGATGGTGCAGAATACAGCCTGGGATACTATCAGGTCCCATGGAAGCTGTGTTCTTTGCTTTGAATAGGGCCTTTAACACCTGATCTATGGAGATGTGAGGTGTGGGACAAGTATCAGGGATGTCGAAAGGGCCTTTAGGGGGACAGGGGGGTGAAGTTTGTGTTGAACCTATCTGCTAGCAGGATGGCTAAGTCAACAGGCTCAGTGTAAGTGATACTATTAAGTACTAATTCAGAATAAACCTGGGCTTTGCCATGAAGGTTCCTGGCGTAACTGAAGAAGGCTTTGTGGTTTCCCTTTGTTGCGGAAGCTAGTTTCAATTCATAATTGGCTTTAGAAGTTTTCACTAGTGATCTAATTTGCTTGTTGGGGCTAAAGAGGTAGTTTTTCCAATTTGGAATTTGTTCCTTTTTATCCTTGGACAACTGTTTCTTCTTTTTGTTGTAAAGCCTACTGATAAAGGATGTCCACCAAACAGGTTTGTGTTTCCTTGAGGAGCAGATTTTATTTCTGTTGGGTATGGCTGTGTCCATGCAGTTGTACAGGTGCTTGTTACTGCACTGACGTACTGTTCAGCATAGTTGTCTGCATCCTCTGAGGGGGGTAGTAGTGTGAAACTACAGATACCCTTCCTTAGGAGGTTGTAGTCAGCTATTGAAAAGTTTTTTAGTTTGATTATGGCTGTGATGGGTGGGGGGTGGGAATGAAGCTTCAAATGAGATAGTCCAATGATCTGATCTTACCACGGAAGATCATACTATGGGAGTGGTGCAGCAGTCGCCCATGTTGGTGAGAACCAAGTCCAAAATGTTATCTCTCCTTGTGGGGGATAAGATGTTCTGGTCTACTGCATTAGAACTGACAAAGTCAAGGAATCATTGAGTGAGTGCATTAGTGCAGGAACAGTTCACCCAGTGTATGGTGGGGTAGTTGAATTCACCAAGGATCAGGATGTTAGGGGGGGTACATTGATGGAGTCAAGCAGATCCAGGTAAGAGGAGTGGGTATCCAGAGTCATGGGGGGGGTCTATAGCTAGCTACTACTTGGATGAGTGTCTTACCAACTTGTCAGGTGCTCCTGGAGTAGTTCAGTGTGTCATGCTGGCAAACCAGTCTGGAGGTGTGCCTGTCCTTAACGAAGACAGAGACTCTACCACCCTTAGTATTCCCGACCTAATTTTGGGGTCAGAATGTGAGGAATGGGGTACACCCTGGTAAGGCAGGGGTGCTCTCCGCAGCCCTGAACCAAGTTTCTGTGATCGCACAGACAACATCTTCCAGTGCAAGGTGAGCCTCCAGTGAGTGCATTTTCAGGTTAAGGCTCTTAGCATTAAGCAGCATGACCTTCAATTTGCTTTTTGACAGATCTTTTATGTTGGAAGATTTGTCTTTGGGACACTGCCTAAAAAAGGCGCAATGGGGGAGGTGACAACCTTGGCCAGAATCCGGAATCCCAGTGGTGACAGCTGGAGGCCATCTCTGGCAAAACACAGTGGCCTGCCAACCATGTCATCCCAGGCAGACAGACACTGGATCCAAATGGAATGACACCAGAAACTAAGTCAATTGTTGAAGTCAATTATTTTTTCTTTGTATTGTGGTAACATTCTTGGTGAATGTAGGATGCTGCTTAGGACTAGGGTCATACCTGCCTGGGACACATTCTGAGAGCTCAATCATGTCTCTCTTCATATAGTCTAGGGAGGTATGTCTCAAGTCATTCACACCAACATGGACAATGACAGAGTCATACTTGTACTTGTTGTGGAGAGACTTAAGTGCATGCATGATGTAACAGATTCTGGCACCAGACATACAACTGACCATGACCTTCTTGTTGAACCTGGTGAGGGGGACATCTACACATCTCAGAACCAAGTCTCCAATGACTAGTATGTTTGGTTTATTGTTATGCATTGTGCACTGTGATTGTTTACTGTTTGCCTTATGGGCTGTGTTTGTGAGGCACTGGTGTGTTGTCTGCTGCATGTGATGTGTTTGGAGTTGTGTGTGGAATGTTTTTGAGTGCGTTTTGGAGGTTTCTGCTGTTTAGGTAAGTTTTTATTGAGGACCTCTACATAGGTGGGTGTGTCTCATGCTTGGCTATGTGATGCAAGTGGTGTGGTGTGTGTGCACTTGCAATCTCCTCTTTGTCAGGAGTACTGACTGTGGTGCGAGAGAGCATGAATTCCAGGTTACTGATATACATGCATTTCTCACAATTAGAAGAATTATGTGCTAGGAGAAGAGGGCTGTCAGTAAACATGAGGTAGCTGATGCACTGTTTCAATATGCCCATGTTGACCAGGCTGGCAGGAGAAACTGATGGGAATTGTCCTGACATAATATTCCAAATACTTGGGTGGATTTATAGAGTTCTTCTTTCAATGCATTCTCATGTCAAAATGTTTTTGAAAGCTGTTTTTATTAAGATGCCTCCAAGAAAACCAGTGGCCCCTCCTTGGGATCTTAACTTTGTGTTAGCTTCTCTGCTCCATTTGAACCAGCAAACCTGGCTGACTTGCAGTTCATAACATGGAAAACTTTTACTGATTGCTCTGACCACTGCACAAGAAGGGTATCTGAGTTGCAAACTCTTATGATGAGTCAACCCTACCTCATTTTCCTCAGAGACAGTGTTTCTTTGAACATTAATCCTTCCTTTGCCTAAAGTAGTATCAGAATTTATACTCTACACCAAATTATCCATCTCCCAGTTTTTTCCTGAACCTAAAAATGAGGGAGAAAGGATATTCCACATCTTGAATATTCAAAGACAACTCAGGAACCATCTTGACAAATCTAAATCTTTCAGATCTACATATCAATTATTTATTTCAAGTGTAGGTAAGAAGAATGGACAATGTGAGTCAAAGCAGACTATTTCCAATCGGCTGTCTCAAGCTATTACCTTTTGCTATACTTAGTATAACAATACAATTCTAGGCAGGGTCATGGCCCACTATACCTGGGTCTTGGCTTCATGTAAGGCTTTTTAGAAAGGGCTGGATTCTAGAATTATTTCAGAAGCAGCAACTTGGTCCTGTGTACATACTTTTTACAAAGCATTACAAGCTTGATTCCCTCCTTTAGGTCTTCTGCTAAGACCATTCTCATTTTCTGGTTTTATAAGGTATAAAATAACAATTTAACAATTGGCTAAGCTATTGGTGTCATTCAAAGGGGATCCAGTGTCTGTCAGCCTGGGATGACATGCTCGACAAGCCATGTTGCTTCGCCAGAGAAGGCTTGCACCTGTTTCCCTTAGGCTTTTGAATACTGGCTAAGGCTCTTGCCACCCCCATAGTGCCTTTTTTAGGCAAGGCTCAAAAGACAAACCCACCTCCATAAACAACACAAGAAACCAAAAACTGAGGGTAATACTACTCAATGCCAGAAGTCTAAACCTCAAAATGCACGAACTCGAGGCACTCCTCGGTATGGAGAGAATCGATATCTGTGCAGTAACAGAAACCTGGTTCAAGGCTCCAGAGAGCACCCCAGCACTACCAGGCTATAACTCATACCATAGCTTTTGGCCCCAGAACCCGGACCGAAATACAAAAGCAGGGGGTGTATCCATCTTCATCAAGGATATCCACACCTCCAGGTTAGTGGCACAGCACGAGGCCTCGGAAACCATCCATGTGCAACTAACAGTGGGCAAAGCTGCTTTTCAGATTGTAGCTTGCTACAGATCACCCACCTTGTCTCAGGACCCCCAATCAGCATTCCTGAGAACATTGGAAAATATGAAGGTCCTACCAAACATTGGGTGATCTCAACTACCCAAACATTGACTGGGAAAACTACTCAAGTACCAACTCCTTTGTGCAACGCTTCCTAGAGTTTATAAATTCAAACGCCCTGGAACATCTGGTCACCACTCCCACAAGAGGTGACAACATACTGGACCTGATCATCACCAATATGGGGGATCAATGTTCCACACCAGAGGTAAACCCGTCGCTGGCAAGATCTGACCATAAACTAATCACACTGGACATCCACATCCCAACCCCCCCCCCCCAAGTCAAGGAAACCACCGTGAAAAACTTTTCAAAAGCAAACTTCACACTTCTCAAGACCGAAGTGGAAAGTTTCAAAGCCCCCTTGCTAAAGGATAATGCTGCCCAAACTACAGAATCCTTTACAAATGCATTCTATGAGCACCTTCAGGAATGCATGGATCAAGCCATCCCAAGTAAAACCAAGACTCACTCCTCCAAAAAGAGGAAACCAGTCTGGTGGACCCCGGCCATAAATAAGCTACACAACAGAAGGAGGAAGCTATTACATGATAGAGCAAAATCCAAAAAAGGGACGGCATCCCTGATCAGTATTAGTAAAAAAACTACGATCCCTCATAAAAATCATCTAAGGCCAGCTTCGAAAGAAAAATTGCCACAGACTCGACTCTAAAGATAATCACAAAGCCTTCTTTAGCTATGTCACAAATCTAGGTGGCAACTCTCAGATCTGCTCTGAGCTAGTGCAAAATGGCAAAAAATACATTGAACCAACTGACATTGCCAACATCCTGGCTGACAGGTTCAGTGCAAACTTTACCCCCCCCCCCACTCCCAAAAGGGCCCAAGTCCATCCCAGAAGAATGTAGAGCCCCAGACATCACAGACACACAGGTGAAAACAGCCCTCTCCAAAGCCAAAAACACAGCATCAATGGGACCGGATGGTATCCCAGGCTTCGTCTTACACGAGCTCCAAAATGAACTAAACCCTCACCTAAATTCACTGTTTAAACTCAACCTTACCACAGGCTATGTACCCAAAGAATGGCGTACAGCAACAGTTATCCCGCTCCACAAAGGAGGTGTCACAACGGATCCTGGGAACTATCACCCTATAAGCCTGACTAGCCTGGTCTGCAAAGCTATGGAGCACATCATCATGGAACTCATTAACAGAGACAGTGGGAACCTCCAAACACTGGACCCTACCCAATTCGTCTTTGTTAAAGGCAGATCTTACCTCCTTAACCTAGTTGACTTCTTTGAAACAGTTACCAAGGCCATAGATGAGGGAAAGTTAGTCCACACAGCCTACCTGGACCTCTCAAAGGCCTTCACAACACCATTCCCCACTCTGGCATTATAGACAAGCTTACCAGCTTCAACATTAACCCCTATGTCACGAGATGGGTAGCCAACTGGCTCATGGATAGAACTCACATGGTCAGAGTTGCGGGTGCCATGTCCGACTCTAAACCGGTTACAAGTGGCGTCCCACAGGGCTCAGTCCTGGGACCCCTCCTGTTCGGTATATACTTCTCTGAGGTACAGACAAGCACAGGAGGACTATGGCTGACCAAGTTCGCAGATGACTGCAAACTGGGGGCCATAATTGACTCTCCGGCTGAAACAGACATTCTCCAGAAGGGTCTCATTGAGACGAATACCTGGTGTCAGAACCATGGCCTCAAGCTAAATGCCAAAAAGTGCATAGTAATCCCCTTTGGGAAAAACAAAGTGCCACGAACTACCATAAAGGTGGTAATCCACTAAGTACAGAAGATGTAATTAGGGATCCGGGGACTCAAGTAGATAACCAATCGCTCCTTTGATAATCACATTGCCAAAGTGGTTAGAAAATCCTTATATGTAGCCCACCTAATCACGAAAGGGTTCACATCTAGATCAAGAGAGGTCATTATGCCCCTCTACTCATCGTTCATCAGGCCCATAATAGAGTACAATGCCCCATTTGGGATGTACCTTACTAGACACCTGCAACAGCTAGAAAGACCACAGAAGTACCTCACCAAGAGGATCGTGGGCCTCAAACAGATGCCCTATGCAGCTCGACTAAAGAAACTCCAGCTCTACTCGGTTGCTTACCGCCTACTCAGAGGTGATCTCTGCCTGACGTACAAGGCCATGTCTAACCCGGAATTAATGGACATGCTCCACCTCAAGAAAACCAAATCTCTTAGAGCCACATGCTCTAGGGATTTAAACATCAGCACAACAATAAATAGAATATGCTGGAAGGATAGATTCCTGTCCCAGAGACTTCTCTCGCTCTGGAATAGATCCCAATCTATGTTAGGCAAAGCCCCTCACTGACTCTCTTCAAGAGAAATCTTGACGAGTGGATGGGAAATTGTAAACCTACCCCTGGGATCACTTCAATGACCCTGCTGGACAGAGGCTCAGGAAACTAATCTAAAAGGGAGGCAAAAGCCAACACATTCTGGCTAGGCTTATAAATGCCCTTGGGCAGATAGCCTAGTACCTACCTATGAACTTATATCATCTGCAAATAAAGCCAGCTTTTCTTGATATCTATACCAATTATATCCTTGAATTTCTTAGTCTTATTTTCTTTGTCAATAGTTCTAAACATAGCACAAATGAAATGGGAAACTAGGAACCCCCCCACTTTAATTTTTACCTCTGATCCCTCATATATCTTCTTAAACAACCTTATAATTTTATCAGGGAATGCAAATACTTCCATTGCCCTACTCATAAAATCCCAAATTACTATTGAATGCTTTCTCTGCAACAAGACTCACCAAAAACAACAATGGTATTTTCTTACATTCTGCTTTCCACTGGATTATCACTGTTCTATTAATGTTGTCAGATATTTGCCTCCTCTCCACAAAACCACACTAATCCATATCTATCAATGCTAGCACTACCTTTGCCATTCCTTGAGCCATTATAGACATAAATACTTTGTAATAATGGTTTACAATCGAAATGGACCTTCATGAAGTGGGAGCTAATGAGGTTTTTACCATCTTTAGGTATTACAGCTACCACCGCTTTCTTCTAGGATGTTGGTGGTTTTCCTCCTTTTAAAACACTGCTAAACAAAACCTTCCAGATCTTTATCATTTTTCCCTCCTAGCTTCCAAACTTCCGCAGGAATACCATGTATTGCTGAAGACTTTCCTATAGATTGTTTACACATCACCATTTTATCTCATCTTCTATCCTGTTAGTAACTGAGCCTGATCTACCCCTAACCATGGCATATTTAATTCTTTCATAAACTCCATTTTTTTTCATTGTTTGATTTCTACATTTCTCCGCTTTATACAGGTTTTTGTAAAAATTTCCAAAATATTTCCAATACCTCTACAGGCTCTCAGGTTATTTTCCTTACTAAAGGCTCCATAAGCTCGGCAACAACCCTTTCTACTTTCTGTTGCTGAGCCTTTGTGCTGAAAGCTTTTGTGCTCAGGAGTTATAAAAAAAAGTTGCTTAACAGCAATCTTTTCTAAACTCATGCATATTATCAAGGTAGTCCTTTATTTTCTCTTTAGCACTCTGCAATTGCACCTCTTCTTGTTCTGTGAGATTCCCTATTCTGCAATATTTTAACCTTTATCAGTTTCTCTAAATAATTCTTGTCACTTCTTAACCATATTTCCTTTTCTTTTACTTCTACCCTATTTTTAAACTTCACTTTAATTTTATCCCATTCCTTAGCTATATTTTCAGAAGAAACTTATCTTCCCTAACAACTGAATAATTTCCAGTATCAATTCCTTAAATTCCTTTCAATTTAACAGATAGGAGAAGCACGAGTTATTGGCACGTTATCTGAAACAGTTACTGGATGAGTATCGAAACATTCAATTAAATGCACATGTTCATGTGAAATATAACTGTTACCTAACCTAGCCCAATTTATGTACCTAGGGGAAAAACATGCAAATTCTTTCCAAACTCTTACTACTGAATTCACATATTCCATACTGAATGCTTTCATAACTTTCTTCAAAAATCTACCTTCCTTTGTTATATTTTCTCTTCTAGGCCCCACAGATACACCCTCACTGTTGGAAATCAAATTCCAGTTTTCACCTGTAAGTAATATTCCCTGCTGAAAGCTGATCATTTCTGCCAGAATTTTCTTAAACTCCATTGTAGCAGTTTTAGGTGGAATATAAATACATGCCAGTGTAATCCTCCTCCCTTGCCTGCAGCCCCTTAATACTACAAATCTACCATTATCTTTTTCCCTCTTCTACCACTACTGGATCTCCTCTCAAAATTATAAGTGCTCTCCTATTCCTTTGTCAAGACATTCCACTGAATGTGCATTGCTATAAGAAAGCAGTTGGATGAGATTACCGACTGCCACAGTCTGACAGCTTCTCTACACAAGGGGTAGGATTTGGTCCCTCCTTGTTTGTTGCTGTACCATACTACTGACATATTGCCTGTTTGTATTGCAATTGTCCCTAAGGAGACAGCATCTTGGAAGGCCTGCTAGAAGCACCGATATGCAAATTGGCCTCTTTGGGAGACCATGTGCCTTGCACTGTCTTCTCCACGTAATGATCCCCCACCCACCCTAGCTGGGAAGCATCATTCATCACTATGGCCTTGGGCTGAGGGGGAACAAACCAACATCCTTGTAGAACTTGGTCTGATTGTATCCACCAGTTGAGATCTCTCTTGCATAAGCTGGTGATCTGTATTGGAGTGGACTTTGAATGATGAAGTATTGAACATTGTGAGGCAAGCATCCATTGAAGAATTCTTACACAAAAATTCTGGCCAATGGTACTAGTGTTATCGCTGCAGTCATTGATCCCACAGCCCGAAGAACCAAGCAGGCTGCAATCCTCTTACTGCGGACTATCTTTTTTACTTGTAATCTTATTGTCTGAACTCTTGGTATAGGAAGTGAGATTATGGTCAACTTTGTATTGAGAAGTGCTCCTATAAATTCTAGGTTTTGAGTTGATTCTAAATGAGATTTTTCATACTTTATGGTTATATCCAGAAAAGCACATGTCTGACTCACCTTTTCTCTTGCCATTAAGAGCTGATGCCTGGTATGGGCAGAAATGACCCAGTCGTCTAGATATGGAAACATCCGGAATCACTGCAGTCTCAAGTGAGCTGCTACTACTGTCATACACTTGGCAAACACCCTAGGGGCTGTGGTGAGACCAAAGGGCAGAACTCTGAACTGGTAATGATTGGCTCCCAGATGGAGCAGTAAGAACTTTCTGGAATTCCTGTTCATTTTTATGTGACAGTACACATCCTGAAGGTCTATCAAGCACATCTAGCCATCCTTGTTACAAAAATGAACTGAACCGTGACCACCCAGAACTTAGCTTTTCGAACTGACTTGTTTAAGTTGCTGAGATCCAAAACTGGCCTCCAGTCCCCTATTTTCTTTGACACTAAAAAGAATCTTGAGTAAATTCTGGATTCTATTTGGTCTGTGAACCTCTTGAATGACTTTTTTCAAGCAGCTTTTGTACTTGAATTGCTGCTTATTTCCCCTGATTGTGTGGAACATTGGGGATTTTCCTTGAATGGAGAAGAGGAAGGAAAAAGGGTAAAATATAACCTCTGGAAATGATCCTCGGCACCCAAGTATCTGTTATCTCTAGCCAGGCTCTCTGGTGCAAAGAAAATTACCCCGATTGCCTCCAGAGGGGGACAATCAGGCCTCCTTTCATTAGTGCTGGAAGGGTCTGTCAAAGAAAGAATCTCTGGACCCTTGGTTTTGTGGACCACCTCCGCTGCAGGGGTGGCGTCTACCATTGGAATTACCCACTCTGCCCCTGGAGGAACCTCCTCCATGCACGTCTGTCCTGGAAAAATCCTTGGGACTTTTTGAACCATATCTTTCCTCGACCTCAATGATTCCTTGAAAAAGATCTTTGAGGGGTAGAAAAATGTATGCCCATGGCAAACAGAGTCTTTCCAGCCTTCTCACACCTGGATGAGTTTCTTTTACTTTGAGGCCAAACAAAGAAGTGCTGTCAAAGGGAGCACTGATGAATGAAGACTTGAAATGCTCCGCAAAATCACATAAGTACATCCAGGCATGTCTTTTTATGGAAATGCCTGAACCCGCTGCCCTTGAAGTTTCTTCTGCCACATGAGAAATAAGCCTCATGGAGGAATTGGACATTGATTGTAGGGTAGCCAACTGAGAAGGGACAGAAGCTTGTACTTCTTCAGAAACGTATCCTGAAAGTTCCTTAATCAGATCCCTCTGTAACCTGGTGAAATGTGCCGAATAGTTCAGTGACCCTAAGGCAAAAGTCGCTGAGGCATAGACATGCTTCCCAAACCTATCCATCGTCTGAGACTCCTTGTTGAGGGGATGGACAATGAAACTCTCCTCAGACAGCTCCTTCTTACTGGCCGTAACTAGGACCATGGCATCAACAGGCACCCCTTTAGCCCAAAACCACTTGTCCTCCAGTGCTGTCATAATTTTGTCTGGTCTCCAAGGAGCTGGCTCAATGGAGTCCAAATCCTTCCATGACTGCTGAGAGATCAAGTCAATGAGCTTGTTGGCGAGTGGAGTCACCTAGGAGGTAGGACAGGCCAGTACTGAATGCCTCCAGGAGTACAAATTCTTCAGATGAAGGGTTGCTGGACTTCCAGCCACCTCTCTGTTTTAGGATTTCTAGGATGTCTCCAAACAAGACATCATCAGATGACCGTGGGGACCCTTCATCCTCAATCAAAATCTGTATCTTCTGTGACAGATTCTAGGGAATCTTCCTCTTGCATGTTTTTTTTCTTAGGGACCTCCTCAGGGGGATGCTCTGGGGAGGTATCAGAAGAAATGGGGATACCCTGCTGAGACGCCTGGGGTATTGGTACCAGTTGTCCCTGTAAAGAAGAAGGGTGAAACTCCAGGAGCAGAGATGGAAAGGTAACTGGTTGAGAATCTGAGGGGGGGGGGGGGGCAGTCTGCGTCAACAATGCAGACAAGGCCCTCTTCATAGCCTCAAAAGCAGACTGTGCCATAGAAGGACAGGACCCTTGATTTGAGAAGTAAAACTTCTGAACCCTGGTCCCACCCTGCTCCAAAGACAGCCCTCCAAGGCAGAAGTTGGAGCCAAACTAACACTTGCTGAGATGGCTCCAAAAGCTGTGGAGTTGACTCTAACATCTCGGACCCAACAGGGTAGCCCCAGCTCCAAGAGCTCTCCGCATCAGACTGGACTGAAGTTTTCAAAGCCAACTTCGGATCTGAGGATAAGGCAATCCTCAGATCTGAGCAAGACGATACCGGACAACTCAGATCCAACGGCTCTGAGGTCCTGTATGGAGTCAGAGGAGGAACTGGTAAAGTTGGTGTAGTTGTAGAACACATCTCCTGACCTAAAGGGATAGGAGCTGAGGGGATACCTGACTGTCTCTACACCAAGAGAATCTTTCTCACCAGTCTATCCACATCTTCTTTCATGATGCTTCTGGAAGACCAAGTGGACAGGACAGGCAGAGACTTTGGTCGTTCCAGGAATGGTGATGGAAGAATAGTGATGGAACCCTCAAAGGCACAGGGTCCACAGAGGAAGAATATCTGGTTTGTTATGTATGTGTCAAACAGGAACTTTCTGTAGGATCGGATGTGGTCAAATCAGATAATTCAAATTTCTTATGTTTTGTGTCCAATGTTGAGGTCAGATGAGAGGAAGATTTTTCTTTATGCTTTGGATCAGATAAAGAAGTCTGATCAGAAGCTTTTAACTTCTTTCGCTTATGTTCTGATTGATCATATACTGGCTTCCTAGACTGGTTCAAAGCCTTCGAATAAAAAGAGAAAGGACCTGAAGAAGGAGACTTTGACATATTTGATATTGTACGAGAAATTCCAGATAAGGTCTCCTCAAAAGATGTAGGCAGCATGCCTTTCAGAATCAACTTGTTCTTTCTCTCTGTAGGAGCTCTCAGGTTAAATCCATGACATATGGCACAGTCCTCCTGCAAATGGAGGGGGCCTAGGCAGTATACAGAAAGTGTGTGAGAGTTCAAGAATGGAATCTTATGGCCACATTTAAGGCATTTATTAAATCCTGCAGGACTTTTCTCTTTTTGCACCATCCAATCAAACACCAATGAATAAGCAGTCAATAACCAATACAAAGGCTCTTAGGTTAAAAAGACAATTATTTCAACTAAAGCAAGTTTTTCTTTTGTTTTTATCAATCACAAGAAAAGGCAGGAAGAAGGCAGAAAGGAGAAAATACTACCGATGGTAACAATATACTACATGCAGTGTAGAGGAAGGCAGACAGGAATACTAACAAGAGTACAAAAAGACTTACAAAAAGTGGAAAAAATTATCTAAACAAGCGATGGGTAACAGAGCTCAGAGTTTACAGCAAGGAAAAACAAAGCTTTTTGAAAAAAAAATTACACTTCATTCGAGAGTATTCAGTCATCATGTCTTTTGCTGTCAAGCGGCAAACGAAATCTGAGGTAAATGGGGTTGGTGCACTGTGGGTAAGGGAGAAGCTTGAGAGTTCGAAGTTGCCATAAGCTTTTGCCACAGTCAAGTTGGATCTGAGGGGTCAGATCCGAACCCATTAGTTGAGGACTGAATGAAAATTGACATCCCATCTGAGAGTGTCTCCAAATCAGCTCACCAATATCATCACACTTTTTGATCACCTCTGCAGCAGAAGGACCAAACCTAAATCTCTGTCCAAGGGAGAATTCATTTTGACATGTTCTGGGAGGCTCTGAAGAGGCATCCATGCAAACCTCCTCAAAAAAGTACCGGTGGCAACAGCCATGGAATTAATATAATATCTACAGTCATAAACACATTTCAAACAATTAGTAGTGACTTTAGATATAGAAGAAACTAGACTACACAGTGCAGATGTTTTACACACAAGAGGGAACTGAAACCAAAGCATTCCTCATGCTTTCACAATTAGGATAAACTTTAACATATGAGCCTGACAGCTTAGGATTCTAAAAAAGCAAAATTGCAGAAGCAAACGCCTTCCCCACACTTGTCAAAAACTTTACCATTCTTATCAGATGGAGAAGGATTAGAATTTACAAAATATCTGTCAGCAGCTGGATTTACTATCACTATAGCTGCTCGGTCACATCTGGAATTAGTGTATAAAAACATGAAAGACTGAAGAACGGAACTTTATATAATCTATCTGCTTTCAGAAGGACAACAGGTTGACTGTCAAGGAAACCACAGGCTGTGACAAAAACATCTTCCAGTGCTGACAGCACTGGGGGGAATGGATGAAGGTTCTAGAAATTCCAGTTGTAGCAAATCATATTTTCTTTGTAAATGAGAAATTTCAGTATTCTCCCATTGAAAACATTGGTTCATCCTGGAAACAGACTCCGAGAAAGAGAATCCCTCACAGGCTGATGGTACCACACACTCCTCAAATTTTGAATCAGACACCTGAGAAAAAAAAAAATCTGCATCCATCCCTTCACAATCTCCAACAGATTCCAAATCTTAAACATCTATTTAGGGGAAAGAGAAAACCCCTTTTCTTTTACCAGAAACCATCTTAGAAGCAGGGTTAAGAGCCTGTCCATGGTGGCTGTATTGACTAGAATACAGGGATCTGAAGAAAAAGATGTGTGGTCTGTGGAACTAGCTTAGGCCACAATAGAGCCACTCACCTATGTCTGAAGCAAATTACCAATCTGCTGTGGTTGTTTAATCTTTTTCTTTTTATGGCTGGAAGAAGGTTCTTCCAAGGGACTGGTAAGTTTGTTCCACGGTCAATCTGAAAATGTTGCTTATTTCCTGGAGAAGCCTAGCAACAGCAGTTGGTGAAAAAGGAAAGTAGCAAAAAAAGTAAAAACTTCTCAGAAAATAAATAAATAAATAAAAAGTATTTTAAACACTTTCCACAGATCCAGAAAAAAAATAAAAATAGTTTCTTCAATGAAAAAATAGTTTTAAACAACTTTTAACCACAGAAAGTAAAAAAGTATGGTCCCATTTAAAAGTACATAAAAGTCAAAAGACAGCCAAGGAAATATGTTTTCTAGATTAAAAGTACTTGTTTAAAAATACTTTTTTAAATGTGGAAGGTTTTTCCCCTGAAGGGAACTTATCTGCCCAGCAATGGAACAGTATTAGCAGACTGGCAATACTTGAAACCCTACAGTGAAGCACGTTTTTCAGAGGCAAGAAAGCTCTAAAGGGCTTGGCACCTAAAACTGACCTACAGTCTACTTAGCTTTAGCAGACTAATGGTTTGGGCTTGTGGAAGATGCCCTGAAGCACTGGAAGCAGGCTGGCTGGTTGTTATAAACTAGAAGCTCTTTATTATGGATAAGGACAGTATGATACAAGCAATGAAAACATTTTTAGTCCCTTTCATTTTATATACAAGTCAGACATGCTTTTATCAACCTGATCAGAAGTTGTGGAAAATAAAGAGTTGAAGGAACTTATTTGGGAGGGGAAGAGGGCATGAATTAAGTGGGATAATTTGAGCAAAGCGGTTTACAATCATCTGACTTGAATGGCTACTTTAGATCTACTCAGTTAAGGCTGATACACAACAGAAGCAGAAGGTTATAAATCAAGGTGGAAAGGGATGATGATGAAACATGGTGAAGTTCATAGACTAGGATTCTGGATGAAGATCCTTAGGAGAACAACATAAACCATACATTATATTATATTCACAAAATTGCAGAAAGTATTTCAAGACCTAAGCCAAATGAGGAATAGAGGAAGGAGACTTTGCCAATACGGATAATTGCAAGCAAATTTATAGAAAATAGGCAAGACAGGGCTGGGATTTACTGGAGTAAAATTGCAAAGGAACCAAAGTATTGAGATCAAACAACTAGACAGGGAAAGGTAACAGAGTGGGATGAGACCAGACAGAAGTTTGGACTACAGGTCAGAGACTGCCTTTTTTCCCAACAGGGACTGAAGTCAGAGAACAGGTAAACAGAAAGTTAAGGCGTGTGTAGTATGCATTATTGAATATCATGAGTTGGGTGAAAGTTAGCTTTTGGAGGGAAATTGATTTTGCTGTTAATTTAATTGCATTTATGAATTTACTTTCTTCAACCAATGGCAATTTTTCTTTCCAATAATTCGATACAAGAAGGTGATCATGATATTTGATGTCTTTTATCAGTTTATAAGTGGACACAAATATGTTATCAATAGCCAAAGTAAACATCCAAATAATCTAAAGATTTGGGAACAAATTTTCAACATTATATTAGCTTAATGTACCAAGAGCAGGAAACCCCATTGTTATTTATACAAGTATAACCTTTGTAAGAACCATATTATTTCAAGATATTATCTTTGCACAGAAGAATTTTTATATATATGTTATTCTAATTGTGAAGGCATTCATGTAAATAATATATATATTTTGTTACAATGTTGATAGAAGTTTTTCGGAAATTATCTCTGTATTTCCCTGTTAAAAGTTTATAAGAACAAGTGAAAAATAATAAAGAATTATTATTAAAAAAAAAAAAGAAAGTGATAGGAGAGTGCCAAGTGAAAGACCAGCACTGGCAGAGCTTTTATAGTCAAATTTAGAACAAACATTGCTACTAAAAAGGCATAACTAGTACAGCATATAAAATACTGTATGATAACTATAGGAATCAATCAGTTGAGGTTAGAAAAGACTGAAGAGAGAGAGAGATATTAGAAAGGCAATTTACAAATGAGAGGGGTTCTGCACGTCTCTGAAACATGCAACAAATTCTAGAAGTTTTAAGATTTCTTCTTGGAAATGTTTGCATGAGTATTTTTATACCCTATTCAGACTTCATAGAATTTTTCCTGAAGTACATAGTAAATGCTGAATATGCAATAGAAAAGGAAGAGATAATTAGAAGCATGTTTGTTGTGAGATTAACAAATCGGCAGATTTTAAAAATTCCCTAAAAAGTACTCAGAAATGTTGGAGGAGCAAATGGATGTAACTAAGGAAATGACTCTTCTGAGCTGGGACACAGGATCTGAATTGCCTGTTCATAAGCAAAGCCTTACTAAGTTCAGTGCCACTGGCTATCAAAAAAAAAACAATTACTGGAAAATGGAAATCAAAATCTTAACCAACTGTAATTGAAGGACTGAATATTGTAAAGGAGATAAAAGAACTAAAGGTGGGATCTTTAGAAAAGAGAAGGAGTAAATTACTGAGAATAAATGGAATTTATGGGAACACAACATGCAAAATAATCTTCAAGAGGGGTGATGTTTAAGGGAAGGCAGGAATTAAGCAGTTTATAACTGTTAGAAAGAAAATGTATGTAATGTGCTATGCATGAATAAGAAAATGTTAAAGTGGTTTGTTTTCTATTACTATACGTCTCCCTATGTTTTAAGTGATAATTTAATAAGATATTTAAAAACAGGAAAAAAAGAACAAAAGAAAATGAAAAACAGCCAAGATGTGAGCAGATGTTGTTGTTGCATCTTTCAGCTTTTCCCGGTTAGGGGTCACCACAGTGGAACTCCGGTCCGCTAATGATTGGCTGTAGATTTTTACATACCGAGTTGCCAGCCCTGACGTACAACCTTCAATGAAGGTACACCCATTCACACATGTCTCTACACAAAAGACGCTTTAGCTGAGAATCGAACAGGACAACGTCATACTGTGAGGCGACAACGCTACCGCAGCACCACCACCAACAGATACTACTTGAAAATCAGAGCGAAGTTCTCTCCATACAGTGATAAGCATCCAGTTAGTCGACAGGGTCTGCAAGGAGGGACAGCATCCATTTCTCATAAGAGTCAGAAATCAGCTGTGTTTTGTGTGTGTGTGTGTGTGTGTGTGTGTGTGTGTGTGTGTTTTGTATACGTGTGTTTTGTATGTGTGTGTGTGTGTGTGTGTGTGTGTGTGTGTGTGTGTGTGTGTGTGTGTGTGTGTGTGCATCCTCAAAGGATCAAACCCCATCATGCTGTGAATTTACAGACAGAAACGGAACTGAAAAAATAATATATATTACATGAAAAAGAGGTTTTCTATACTTTCCTACTGCTTCTGTTGGTGATAATGGTGTGCATGTGTTTGCGTGCGTGTTGGAGAGGGGACTAACCTTAGACCATCAGAGTAAAATTCTTTTCCTGCAGTGATAAGCATCCAGTCAGTCGACAGGGTGTGCAAGGACGGACAATATCCATTTCTCAGAAGAGTCAGAAATCAGCTGTATTGTGTGTGTGTGTGTGTGTGTGTGTGTGTGTGTGTGTGTGTGTGTGTGTGTGTGTGTGTGTGTGTGTGTGTGTCCCTTCAAATGATCAAACCTCATCATGCTGTGAATTTACAGACAGAAAAGAAACTGAAAAATACAGGCCGCGGTGGTGCAGCGGTTAGCGCTGCCGCCTCACAGCAAGAGGTTCTCCCATTCGATTCTCAGCTGGTGCGCCTTCTCTGTGGAGTCTGCATATCCTCCCCACGGTCGAGTGACATTAAAGACATGCAGGTAGGTGCATGCGTGAATGGGTGTGCCTTCTTTGAATGTTGGATGTTCGGCTGGCAACTTGGCACCGTAAAAGTCCACTGGCAATCATGAGCGGACTGAAGTTCCGCTGTGGCAACCCCTATCCGGGAAAAGCCGAAAGACAAAAGAAACTGAAAAAATTATATATATAGTATGAAAGAGAGGCTTCCAGTACTTTCCAACTGCTTCTGTCAGTGGTAATGGCATTTTTAACATCTGATCTGACACTATTTTGAAAACTATGACTAAAGTCCTGCCACTTAATGCTATAAGCCCCCATTTATGTGACTTACCATTCAGAGTCTTCAAACTTCTTTTAAGTTTTTCTTAAATTAAGCTTTCATGCAATTATTCAATTTACAGCACTTTAAGGTGAGCGAATGTGTGTGAGCGCGTGTGTGTGTGTGTGTGTGTGTGTGTGTGTTTGCGTGTGTGTTGAAGAGGACTGATCGTATATGATCAATGCTGCAATAAACCTACAATGAAAACAAAAGGCAGTAACAAAAAAAGAGAAAATAAAAATTTACAGACCTTTTCTTGCCAGAATATCTTTCAATAAAAAACCAGTGCAAAAGCAGTGGAAGCATGGCCATAAAGCCAAGATAAAGCCAACTATAAAGATCTGGATAGTTTTCACACTTCCGACAAATCTTTTCAGCATCTGCTCTTTCACCTCTTGGGCAAACCTGAAAGATAAAAAATAATGTTAAAATGCATGTTAAAAGATTCAGTGATATAAAACACCTACACTAAAGTACATACACTCACTCATTCAAGGGCCTCAAAGAGATCAGAGGTATAACCTTAGTAACAGTCTGTGTCCTCAACAAAAATGTCAGTACAGCATCATGTCATAATGAAGTTAAAAAAATTTCCATAATGAAGTAATTACAGCTAAACATTAAGAGGCTGACTAAAAAAAAATCCAACTCACTTTCCAATTTACTTGGCAATATTGCAGTCAAATAAATCTTTCACACACACACACTATATATATATATATATATATATATATATATATATATATATATATATTTAGAGAGTCAGAGATTGAAAGTTATGTACTTAACGATAGATCCATGTTGTCTCTTTCCATCTGGTTCAACCTGTGGGTTACTGGGTCTGAATCAGATCCAGGACCAGCCATCTCCTAAAGACTTCAGCCCGGAGCTCTGTCACCTCTATCCATAATCCCTTGCCTGACTAAGATTACCTCAGACTGAGTTTGCCCCTCTCTGCAAAAGTTTCCATCAATTATTTCCAAAAGAAACCATGAAGGACTTCAACAAAGGAGAGGCACAATACTCCCTGACTCAGTTGTCCCATGATCAAGAAACATGCCTACAAGCCAGGGGCAGGAGAGAAGGAAGGTTAAACCAGACAGAAAGAGACAACACAGATCTATCATTATGTTAAGTACATAATTTTTGTACCCAATGTTGTTTTTTCTGTCTGGGTTCAACCTGTGGGCAGAGTCCCCAGTCATGTAAAACTCCAGGGAGTTCCCACAAAAGCACATTGCAATATGGTGGAACCAAAGGAGGCCGTAGACTTTGACTGAATGTTCAATTTGTAGTGAGACACAAATATGTGAGGACCCATCCAAGTAGAATTAGCATAAACATCATCCAAGCATCTCTGGAGAAAAAGACAACTGTGGAAGCAGCCATCTCTCAGTAGAATTACTTTTCGATTTGAGAGGAAAGGCCTTTCCTTAGAAATTATACCAAAATGAAATAAAATCAGTCACTTAGATAGAGTAACCTTAGACACTGGCACACCCAACTGGGCCTTTGAAAAACAGAGAAACAATTGACTAGACGTCCTGAAAGATTTGGTTCTGTCCAAATAACAATTGTCTATGGACATTGAGACAATGCACTAAATATTCTCTTTGATTGCAAAATTAAGTGAATCGTCTGATTCAAGTTGCTCTCCATTGCCATCTTTGGAAGAAAAATGGTATCCGTTCAGAAGGACACCCTGTCTTTATGAAAAAACACATATGGAGGTACTGAGGATAGGGACTGCAGTTCTGACGCACACTTGGCTAAGGTAACAGCCATCATGAATAAAGTTTTCCAAGATAACACCTTCAAGTTAACCACAGTGGAAGGCTCAAACAGAGGTGCAACAAACACTTGAAGCATAAAAGGCAGGTCCCATGGCAGAACAGGATCCCGGTCCAGAGGATGCAACAAAAAAGTTTCCCTGAGAATGACATTTTAAAAGCTGTCGATGGCATATTATATTTGCCAATATGAAAACTGGAATAGTTGTACCTTAATAGAGTAATAGGAGCCTGAGTGAAACAAATCAGCAGGGAAGTCCAGAATCATCTCCAAAGAAGCTCACAAGGGGTAAAAATCTTTAGAGTTAGCCCACTAGCATATACTCTAGACACACACACACACACACACACACACACACACACACACACACACACTGAAAAGAAAACAAAATATGCACCACTTTGTATGAAAGCCTGGGGTCTCTGGCCATCCCACTAGGAAATAAATTAGATCAAAATAGGATTGAGGATCCAAGGAGGGAACCTCAGAAGAGGTTAAAGAAAATAGAACCACACCTGCAACAGGCAGCCTTCTGGAGAAACTTTACTATCAATGGTGTCAAAAAATAAGCATAAAGGAGACTGACCCTGGGTGACTGTTCCTGCAGAGGGACCAAGGCCTAAAAGCTACTGCACTTGGTGTTAGATGAGGACATGAATAGCTCGGAGTGCCTCCAGCACCAAAAATTCCAAGACGCAGCCCTTGTCAGGGACCACTTGTGAGGAAAAAGCATGTTCCTACTCAGACTATCTGTTAAAATGTTAGATTTCCCAGAATGTGCATTGCTAACCCAGAAACTACTTTGACATAATCACACACTGCCAAAACCTCATTGCCTCCTGACAAAGGAGGTACCCCCTGCTTGTTCAGACAACAGATATACTGTCGGTCTGAACTGAGATCACACCCTTGAGAAGACGGTCCTAGAAGAGAAGCATCCCTCATGACGATGTCCAGTGGGGTAGCAAGAGCAAACAGTCTCCCAGTGGACATCATGGGAGATGCCAACAACCACCTGATCTGATGTAAACACAATTTTGCCAATGATAGGAAATTCCATAACATGAGTCAAGTAAGACCATTGTACTGCGAATGTTCACTGCAGAGTCCTCATGTGGTACCTCACCAGAGGAAGTAAGCAGACGGTGGTCATGTGTCCTAACAGCTTGAGAAAAAGGGAAACCAGAAACTTTCTGTACGACATCAAGAAAATAGCTTGACAATAAAGGGCAGATACTCTGGAAGCTGGAAGTTTTGCAATTTAACAGACTGTACCCAAGTGACAACTTATGAATTCTGTGTGCCTAAATGAGGTGAACACCGGCCTTTTGATAGCTGACCTTGATCTCCAAGAAACTGCACAGCTAGAGTAAGTTGTCCATGGCCCTGACTAAAAATGCTCTCGTACAGGCATTTAGGAGCCAGCTGTCCAGGTAATAGAAGACCTGGAACCCCTGTAGCCTGAGCCAGATTGCTACAACTGCCATGCACTTGGCGAACACCAGGGAGGGGATAAGACCAAAGGATAGCTTATTGAACTGATAATGGCTAGCTCCCAGTGATAAGTTCAAAAAGCTTGGAATGCCTTGCTATCATTATAGCACTGTAGGTGGCCCTGAGGTCGATCAAGCACATTCAGTCTTCTTTCCTCAAGACAGGCAGAATTTACTGCACCATGACCATCTGGAACTTGGTCACTTTGACAAACTTAAATCCAAAATTAGCCCGAGGACCTTTTTCTTCCTTGGAACTAAAAGGAACCTTGAATAGACCCCCAGATTGGGACCTCTTGGACGACTCAGTTTACTAACAGCTTCTGAATTTTGATGGCTGCCTCCCTTCTCTGACAGGGTGCACATCTGGAAGATGTTTGGGATTTACCTTCAGAGTTACTAAAAATGGAATCATGTAACCTCTGGATGTGACTCGATACCCAAGCGTCCAAGGTGATAACTTCCAAAGCTTCTGGATGTAGAGCCAAACGACCCCAGACTGTCTCTAGAGTCAGACTGCTAGGCAACCCCACAGAGTCACTGAAAGGGCCTCCCAGAGAAAGATGTACAGAACCCCTGGTGGGAAGCACCATTGCAGCTCTCCCTGCTGCATGGGAACCTTCAGAATGATCTTCTTGTAAAGGCTGCACTTTTCTGAAGAGATGTTTCTGATGGTTCCAAGAGAAGATCTGTTGAGAAGTAGCAAAATGAACTCCAGTGGCAGACAGTGTCTTTCCATCCAGCTCACTTTTGGGGGGTTAATTAAGGACATCTTGAAGCAATCCTCAAAATTACTCAACCTCATCCTAGCGAGGTGATGCATATCCTGAACCACTGGCACCAGTAGTGCCATGTAATCAGCTGCATTTGAAAGCAGGTGCACAAAAGTACAGTTTTGAACCTACCATAAATGTAGATGTTCGAGTGTTCACACTGCTGCAGTCATCACACTTGGGTTATCCTGCCATCAGGCGGTCCCGCTGTCGGCCAGAGTTCCAAAGTCTTGGTCCGGCATCGGTTGCTGTCGCTTCTTTCCTGACGTCAGTGCGCCAGGGATATATAAGAGGCATCTGATGCCATTTTCTTCAGTTTTTCTTGCCCCAGATGTCAGGTGCCCTCCAGTAGGTAGGCAATACATATTGCTAATAAAACATATAAAAGGAATACCTTCAGTTACAAGCAAATACACCACAAAGGTTGTACAGGATAGAAAGGTATAGAAAAGTCCAGCTAGGTCAGAGGGGATGGAGGGAAGGTAACCTGGACTGCAGCAGTGTGAACACACAAACATCTACATTTATGGTAGGTACAAAACTGTACTATGTTCATCGTGTTACACTGCTGCAGTCATCACACTTGGGTTGAATCCCAAAGCTAAGGATGGGCGGTGGAACTAAACAGGGTTTGGAGAAGCTAGTAGGCCCTGCAGAACTGCAGTGGCAAAGCCAGCTCTGGCTTTTGAGTATAGAGGTAAGTGGTAGTGCTTGGTGAAGGTGTGCACTGAACTCCAAGTTGCAGCCTCCAAAATATCCTTGGTTGGTACCCCTCTGAGGAAGGCTGTTAATGTTGCTGTAGCCCTGGTGGAATGGGGCCTAATGTTACCAGGTACAGGTTTCCCATGGTGTGAGTAGCAGAAACAGATACAATGTCCTATCCATTTTGAAATGGTCTGTTTTGAGATAGCCTTTCCTTGTGATCCTGCAGCATAGGATACAAAGAGCTGGTCAGATTTTCTGAAAGCCTTAGTTTTATCCAAGTAGAATCGTAATTGCCTGTGAATGTCCAAAGATTGTAGGAGCCTTTCCCCTTTACTCTGGGGGTTTGGATAAGAGGTGGGCAAATTAATGGTTTGGTTTAAGGCCACACTGGATACCACCTTTGGCATAAAGGAAGGGTTAGTTCGTAAAGTGACTCTGTCTTGATGAAAAATGAGGAAAGGCTCCACTGCCATTAAGGCCTGGAGCTCTGAGACTCTTCGTGCTGAAGTTATTGCTAGCAGCAGGGCAGTTTTCCATGATAGAAATTGTAAATCAGCTGTAAAAGCTGGTTCAAAGGGCGGCAGTGTAAGTTTTTCCAAAACAAAATTGAGATCCCAAGTTGGTGTTGGTGCTGTTTGGGGTGGTCTTATGTTCTTAGCCCCTCCGAGGTACTGTCTTAGTAATGGATGTGAAAATATAGGAGGATCCATGTTGTAATGAGCTGAAATAGCTGAGGCGTGGATCTTAATAGATGAAAAGGAAAGTCCTTTGTGCAACATCTTAGTTAAATATTGCAGAATCTGAGGAATATTTGGGACAGGGGGATTTTGGCCTTTAGCCTGGTTCCAGGCGCAGAATCTTTTCCATTTGTCTGAGTAGGTTTTTCTGGTGCTGGGCCTCCAGGATGACATCCATAACAGCTTTAGACAGAAGTGTTGCCTGGTTGTTTAGGTAATTTGCCATGCAGCCAGATTTAAAGTCTTGAGCTGGCTGTGTAGAATCCGATTGTTTTGCTGAGTCAGCAGGTGAGGAATTTGAGGTAAAAGCCATGGTGGGCCTTGAGCCATGTTCCTTAGTATTGGATATAAGTGCTGGGGTGGCCAGTCTGGAGCAATGAGCATCATTTGTGGCCTCTCTAATCTGGCTTTCAGCAGCACCTTTGCCAGAAGAGGCAGTGGAGGAAAGGCATACACTGTTAGTGTTTTCCAACTGAATGAGAGGGCGTACACTTTCCAAGCTAGTGTGTGGTATGTCCTTGTGCAAAATTTCCATAGTTGGTAGTTTTGGGGGGAAGCAAACAGATCTATGTCTGGGCTCCCCCATTTTTGAGTTATCATTGTGAATACTTGTGGATCTAGTTTCCACTCGTGAGGATCTATGATATTTCAGCTTAGGTCGTCTGCCAATGTGTTTTTCTTTCCTGGCAGGAATTGTGCTTGTAGTTGAACTTGGTAGGTCAGTGCTGTGTTCCACAAGGTCATGGCTTGCCTGCATAGGGGGTAGGAATGTGTGCCCCCTTGTTTGTTTATGTACCACAGCACTGTGGTGTTGTCCGTCTTTATTAGGAGTTGTCCTGGATGTAGGAGGTCCTTGAAAGCTGTTAGGGCATTTTTGCACAGCTAGCATCTCTTTTTGATTGATGTGTAGATGCATTTGATCTGCAGACCATTTGCCCTGAATACACTGTCCTGCTATGTGTGCTTCCCAGGCATAATCCGATGCATCTGTTGTTATAGTTTGCCTGGCTGTGGGTAAGGTAAAAGGCTGACCCTTGTTGAGGTGACATGCCTGAGCCCACCATAGAAACTCCTGTTGAAGGCAGGGAATGAGTGGTATTATTGTTTCCAAGCTGTGGCTGTGTTGAGTCCATAAGCTTTTCAGTTACCATTGTAATTTCCTCATATGCAGTTTGGCATATGGTATTAGTAGTATGCAAGATGCCATGAATCCCAAGGCCTGCAGAAATTTTCTTGCAGGGAGTTGGGTCTTTGTTGCCATCATTTTGAAGTATTAAGTCAGTTGTCCTTGCTTGTCTGGCGTGAGATAAGCCATCTGGGCCATTGTATTTAAGCTGGCACCCAGGAATATTATGTCTTGTGAGGGCACTAGTTTTGACTTATTTTCGTTTACTGTGTACCCTAGGAAACTTAATACATTTTTGACAAACGCCAGATGCTTTAAAAGAATGTTCTTGCTTTCTGCTTGAATAAGGCAGTTGTCCAGGTATGGATATATTTGAATTCCTCTGTCTGCAGTATGCAATTACTGGTGCCAGGCATTTTGTGAAGACCCTGGGCACAGTAGATAAGCCAAAGGGCAGTGCAGAGAATTGGTAATGTGTTGAACCTGCTATATATCGGAGGTATCTTCTGCAATTTTGTCTGATAGGGACATGCAGGTATGCCTCCTTGAGGTCCAGCATTACTAGCCAGGCCTTCTTGCCCAGCATGGGAAGAAGTTGCTGTAGTGTTAACATCTTGAATTTGGGTACTTCCAGGTATGTGTTTAGAATTGAAAGGTCTAGAATGGGTCTCCAGGCTTTGTCCTTTCGGGGAACCAGAAAGAGTCTTGAGTAAAATCCTTGTCCTTGCTCCTGTGTAGGAACCTGTTGAATGGCTCTCATGTCCATGAGAGCTGTAATTTGTCTTTGAGCCCCTGCCCCTTGATTTGGTGGCAGGTTTGGCATTCCTTTTATCCTTGGTAAAGTGTGGAAATGGAACCTGTATCCTTGAGATAAAATATTTAGGACCCATTTGTCTTTTGTAATGATGTGCCAGTTGCCTGCAAAAAGTGCTAGTTTTCCTCCCAAGGGAGCTGCCAAGAGGGATTTGCTTGGCAGTCTGAAGGGTAAGTCATTGTGTTTGTCTTCTGATAGTTTGAGACCTGTCTTCTCCTCCTTTCTGGGTTGTGGCACCCCATTGTCGAGGCTTGTAACAGCCTTGTGACTGACCTCTGCCCCTTGGGCGTCTGTATTTGCCCCTCTGTGGTCTGTCAGAAGCTGGAAAGGACCAGTTTTTGGTTGGCCAATTTCTGCTGAAACGAGGGGGTTGGACCTGTAAAAAATCCTTGACCATCTGCATAGATTTTGCCTTATCCTCCATTTTCTTTAAAACCTCTTCTGCTTTTACACCAAATAATACATCCTGCTGTAAAGGTGCATCCAATAACTTTGCTTTAACATGATCAGGTAAAGTTTGTTCTTTTAATCAAGCATGCCTACGAATGACATACCCTGTCACTGCTGCTCTACAAGAAGCTTCCAATGAATCAAATCCACATTGCAAAGTATGCTTTCCCACTTGTTCAGCTGCATGCAACAAATCTTGCATTTCCTTGTAATCAGGCTGCTCTGTATGTGTGATAATTTTTTGTTTTAATTGAGACATCAAATATTGTTGATATTTCAGCATGTGAAACTGGCAATTTAAGGCCCTCCTAGCTAGAGCTGAGGTATATACTTTCTTTCCCCATCTGTCTAGTGCTCTAGAATCCCTTTCAGAGGGTACAGGATTTTAGCAACAGAGGCCTTAACCCCTTTGGGACCCTGGGAAATGGTTTCTGGGTCAGCAACAGGGCTTTTATATAGGAATTTGTGTGAGTCAGGGACTCTGTAGTATCTGTCTGGCTTGGCTGGTGCCGGAGGTAGTGAATCTGGGTTAAGGCTAGATTCTGAATAAACATCATCCACAATGTCTAACACGGGTGGAATAGCAAGTGGTCTGTGCTGGGGTACTAAAAGGAACTCTCGGAGCCTTTTCTTAGAATCAGAGTAATCCTGGCCTTCCCAGTGGAAATGTTCCCTCATGGTATGTAAAGTTTCCCCAAAAGAGTAGTCTTCTGGGGGAGATGCTGAAGGAATAGACTCTTCAGCATCAGAGTCGTCATAAGGGGGAAAAGAGTATTCCTGTTCCTCAGAAGAATCTGAGGAAATGGAAACCTGGTTAGACGAAGCGTAGTCCTCCTCCTGTCTAGGCCTTTTATCAGGAGGGGGATGGGAACCCCTGATTAGGGTAATTAAGTCTGCAGCCATCTTAAGCATCTGTTTCTTAGGCATGGGGCCTTGTACTGGAGACTGCTGTACAGGCTTCTTTACTTTTAAAGGAGTTTTCAACTTTGCATAGGATTTAATAGTGAGTGTAGTCGGTCCGAAGACACCTTCTGCAACTGAAGGCGTTTCAGCTGCACCGGAATTCCCTTCAGCCATGGAGTCGGAAGGGCCTAAAGATAAAGGCTCTGGAGGTCTAGCAATCTCCGCTTGGGAGTCGGATGCAGCCTGGGGTTCTAAATCAGCGGTCGTCAGGGGCTGCGTAGGCGCCTCACTGAAAACCGGAGAACCGGCGACTGGCCTAGCAGAGGCCTCGGAGTCTGGTTTGGGTCTCGGCTGCCTGTCCTTATCTTTGCGTTTTTTATGCATCCCGATCGTCGGTTGCTCCGAAGGCATGGTATCATTTTCTACCATAATAATATCGGGCGAAATCAAACCGACGTTTAATAGTTCGTTTGTTAAACCTAGCACAAAACCGACAACCTATGACGTCGTGGTCTGGGCCTAGGCAAGGAATACAATAAGAATGAAAATCCTTATGAGGTATTTGCTTCCCACAAGAAATGCAATTATTAACTTTTTCTGACATCGGTCTGAGGCAAGAAAAGGTTCCCCAAGGGGTACTTAGCTTTAATGAAGACTTCGGTCTGAAATTCGATTTGAAAATCTCAGGAGTCGGCCGACTGGCACTTGCGAACTGCTTCTGCTTCGGGCACCACGCGGCAAGAAAGACTGAAGAAAATGGCATCAGGTGCCTCTTATATACCCCTGGCACACTGACGTCAGGGAAGAAGCGACAGCAACCGATGCTGGACCAAGACTTTGAAACTCTGGCCGACTGCGGGACCACCTGACGGCAGGCTAACCCAAGTGTGATGACTGCAGCAGTGTAACACGATGAACATCAAGTTGGCAATACACTGCAAGGTGGACAACTGAGTCTCCAGAGTCTTCTAAGACTAGGGAGTCTGCTGTGTCTGAACCACCCTTGACACTTCCAATATAATATCATGCTGAAACTCTCTCACTCATTTGATGAGACTTGACGCTTTCAATGAGTGAAATGGCTGAGATGTAGGAGTGCTTCCAGAACTGGTCCAATGCCTGCGACTCCCTATTCGGTGATGAACAGATAAACTCTATTCCAAGATGTCCTTCTTAGTGGCTGCCGCCACTGCAATAGCAACAACAGCAGGTCCCTTACTCCAGTGTTGCCGGTCCATGGGAGGGGTCAAAATCTTGTCTGGTTTTCTTTTTTGTAATTTGTTCCACCATATTAGGCTCCTTCCATTCTCTCCAGGACTCCAGGTCAATAAGCAAATCTGGAGGTGGAACCACCCAGGATGTGGATGGCCCCACTCCAAAGATACCAACTCCTCCACAGATGGTGCTTTGACAGTCCAATGCCACACTGGAGGAGCAGCTCAAAAAGATCTCTAAAAGAGGTGGGGGGGTTTAGGGGACCCCTCTTGTTCATCAAGGTCAGTACCCTCTTTGAGGGATTCCTGTGGAGAATCCAGGTGCTTTGTCTTGCACCACCTCTTGCCTGAAACTTCTTGCCCTGGAGAATCCTGGAGGGAGTGGGAAGAGGCATGGGGCCCTGACAGTACAGCAGATTGGAGACCACTCGGGGTGGGCTGTCGTGCAGCAGACTGATGCATGTCTACAAGTACAGATGTCAAAGAGGAAGGGATACCAGTTAAAGCTGGCACTCCTTTCTCTAATGGGTGAACATCCTATCTATCTACAACACAACAGGCAGAGGCTGAAGTTGGCACCCCAGAGCCAGCACATCTAGAATCTAGAAATCCAAAAGCTATACCAGACTTCGGAGCAGCTCCAGCCTGCCCCAATGCCAAGATCAAAGCTGATCTATTGACAGCAGAGGCACTGAGCAGGAGGAATAATCCCAAAACCTGAAATGTTGAACGTGACCCAGAAACCCCTGTCTGAATGTGTCAGCTCCAAAACAGCCAGAGACGGGATAAACAAGTCTGGGGTAGTAGCCAAAATCCACCAAGCCATAGTATCTGGCCCTACAAGTGGAAAGGCAACCAGCTCTGATAACCTCAGAACCACAGGGTCTGAGAGAGGAAACCAGCTTGATAGAGTTGAAGCCTCAGGTCAAGAACCAGAAGCCACAGGATCAGCCCTGCTTGCATCTGGGCTTGTAGGAAGGACCACATCATCTGCTCTAAGTCAGCGACGCTTAAACTCCTGACTGACTAGGATGACCTAGCTGAAGAAGCCACTGATGGAGCCGTCAGCTAGCAGGCAAGACTCCAAGCTTCTGAGGACTGGATCAGAATCTGAGAAGCTCAGATTCAGGTTAGAGAAGGAGACTACTCCGACAAAGGCTCTTACAGAGTGGAGGGGGAGGAAGGGTGAAAAGGTTCTGCCCAAGGGAGCTCCTTTCAAAAGGACAGAACTTGGGGCTCTTAGTGCAGGGGAAGGAGCATTCCCCTTAATCGGTGCCAAGGGAGATTGGGTCCAAGGTATCATATTTGATGACTGTGCCAAAGCTGCCTGAGAACCTGAAAGTCTTGGGACGTTTGGATTCAGTGGACAAAAAGAAGAGGGAGACAATCATGTCTGGTCCCCATTAGAGGATATGGCATCCTTAGATCTCTCCTTATGATACTCATCATCCCTGTCACACTTCTCAGAACAGAAGGAAGAGTAGTCGGCTGGAAAAATACCCTTGAGGACTAACTTGGCTTTTCTTTCATTTACAGCATGAGTGCATCTTGCAGATAGCACATTCCTACTCAAAGTGAAGGGCCCCAAGACAATAAATGCATCTGTTGTGCTAGTGTTAAAAAGGGGGCTTGTGGCTGCACACCACACATTTCTTAAAACTCTTCTCCATAACCATCTGCACCACAATTAAACTAATAACCAAATAAACCATTAAAGTATAACACACCATTATTAAACTAATACTTAATAGACTAATAAGGAACAACACACTATCTATCAACAAACTCTATCATGCAAGGTGGAAAAAGTCTGCTAACGGAAAACAAATACACTCTCTAAACCTAACTACCTACACTACTGAGGACTGGATCAGAATCAGAAACTACTAACAAGAAAAATTACATAAAAATCATTACTAACTAACCTCACTAGGGTAGTGGAAAGGGTAAGAAACAAGATTAAGCTAACAATATTTTCAAAAGGATACATTCCACAAAGCTCAAGGCCAAGCTGCTGACCAGGAATGCAGCAAACAACATCTAAGGTAATCCTACTTGAGCAAGGGATTGTGGGCAGAGAAGTCAGAGCTCGAGCACTGAGGTCTTTAGGAGATGGCCAGTGTCTGATCAGAGTCAGATCTGATGAAGGTTGAACCCAGATGGAAAAGACAACATGGGAAAATAGTGGAGGGTGGGGCAGAAGAAAGAAGGGCTGAAGAAGACGGAGAAGAAGATAAGATCTATAGAAAGGGCGTTATAGGAGAGCTCTGTCTATCTCGGGGGATTCTGTCATCTGCACAGCGTCCATCCACCCTAAGGGGTGGCGAGACAGGCACCTGAGAAGAGTGGTGCAGAATGGCCTCTGAGAAGCTGTACAGAGAATTCGAGCATAATGAGAAATGAGAAATGAGAAGTGAAAGAGCTAAAGAGAGAGATGGCTAGATGAGCAGTTAGTCTGGGAATGAAGGCTCGAGAAGGTCTGAAGCTCTGGCGGGAATGTCTGCTAGGGTCTGCAGGGGTTTATGGAGCAAGGGCCTGTCAAACTGTGGGGCCTAGAATATCGGCTCCATGTTGGAAATGATAGAGGTGAGACAACAACTGAAAGTCTCCATGAAAGTAAACAGCGAACAAGCAGATGTAGATAGTTTTCCCCCTTTTGAAACAGACACAAGTAGTACCTCAATTGTGGTGAACATGTAATCAGTGAAATTTTTGATTTCAGACCTATTGGAATATTCTGGAAAAAGAAAAATAGATTCAAACATTTGATTCAGATTTGGCGTCGAGAGACACTTTAGGCAAAGAATGAAGGGTTAGTTAGTAGGGAACTCTGGTCCTTATGAAACAAAAGATAATGAAGGACTGACACTGAGGTCTTTAGACATTTTGTCTTCTAACAGCTGATGTAATAGCTACCAAAAAAAGTTTTTCCATGATAATAATTTTAAAGAATAGAATAAAAAGGTTAAGGGGAAATTTTAAAATAAAATAAAACACACCCCATTTGTTTCCTCTTCAGAAACATAATTTCACAAATAACATAGAACCAAAGATATGTAGCAGATCACCTCTCCTCAATAACTACAAGATTAAAAAAAAATCAGATCACTAGCTACACCTTCATATGCAAAGTATTAAAAAATGAATTCTTATGGAGCACAAGCTATATATTCTTTCCAAGTTCTTTCACCAAGGAGCCACTAAGATTGTCCACTCAGTCAGACGTTGATAGTGCATTGGCAGCAGAACTCACTCAACAGTACAGCTGTCAATAACAACAGGAATATTCTAAAGGGGACTCAAGATCTGATAGTCAAAATAAGGATAATCCTCCTATATTTGTGTACAAAAAATACTATCATCAAAACATTTTTAAAGATCTAAAAGTTAACATGGATGGTAGATACTGGGACACTTAGAGGTACATATGCCTGTGGTTTTTGTAAGATGTGCATTATCAAGAGTACCAGTCCTTACATTGCAGTTCTTACTCTGGATGGGTCTTTGGAGGGCCAAAGCAGATTACACTTGCTCCACTTATGTCATGTACCTTGCCTCTTGTGACAGCTATGAGCCACTCTATGTTGCTAGTCATAAGCTTCCATAGAGGGTATAAGAAAAAAAATATCATCAAAAATACACAAAACTCAAATGCTCTTTTTTTGTTTTGGAATAGGTGAAACTATATGAGCTGGGATGGGGGTGATTTCAAAATAGTTTTGGACATTAAAAATCTCTGTTGGCAGCTATCAAAAGCAAGCACTGCATCCAAATTAAATAGTCCCATTAGTATGGCGTGTTCCCTGAAAAAGAAAGCAGACATTCTATGTAATTGTTGTACATACTGTAATCTTCCATAAAACATTTTTATTCATAGATTCATTATGCTTATACTAAGCTAACAACCACCAGGCGTCTTTATAAGCCTACGTAAAGAATGAAACAAATCACCAAACACAGAAAAATAGCAGAATTCAGGTCCTCAGCTCGAACAGGAAAGGAAAAACAATATCTTCCAAATTTTAACAAACTCCGATGTCAGTGAAGACTCCGATGTCAGTAAAAACACAGGTTTATTGTAAGAACATAATATACTCCATAGACATGAACCAACAGTGGTTAAGCGCTTTCATCTGAATCCCTCAGACTTCATCAGAACCAAGATTAGCACTTAATACACCCCTTATATACTTAATTAGGCGCCAAAAACACATTTTTTAAAAGGTAATAGATAAATAAATTCTTAAAGCAACATTTTGTTACATGTATTATAAAATTGATAAAAACATACAAATTCCTAATAATGCATTTAGACAACCCTGGGTATTGGTATTCTATATAAATGTTAGTACAAAAACATCCAAGGAACCTGAATTTCATATAATGTACAGTGTATTCTTATATAAGCTGGAACACTATCCTCATTTTTATTTTAATATTGACAGTGTTTTAAAGTATAAATAAACACTATTTCATATGAAGTTAGTGTTCCAGCTTATATAAGAATACACTGTACATTATATGAAATTCAGGTTCCTTGGATGTTTTTGTACTAACATTTATATAGAATACCAATATCCAGGGTTGTCTAAATGCATTATTAGGAATTTGTATGTTTTTATCAATTTTATAATACATGTAACAAAATGTTGCTTTAAGAATTTATTTATTTTTTAAAAATGTGTTTTTGGCGCCTAATTAAGTATATAAGGGGTGTATTAAGTGCTAATCTTGGTTCTGATGAAGTCTGAGGGATTCAGATGAAAGCGCTTAACCACTGTTGGTTCATGTCTATGGAGTATATTATGTTCTTACAATAAACCTGTGTTTTTACTGACATCGGAGTCTTCACTGACATCGGAGTTTGTTAAAATTTGGAAGATATTGTTTTTCCTTTCCTGTTCGAGCTGAAGACCTGAATTCTGCTATTTTTCTGTGTTTGGTCTTTATAAGCCTAGCCACGCAACTCAAACCGGTTTTGTCTTGGAGGACCTTGGACACTAAATGGTCATGTATATTAGTAAGGAAGGAGCTACGGGTTACATGGGGAGGTATGTTAGTTGGGAATTAGTTTATTTAGTGTTGACACCTGTCCATCAGAGACATGGGGGTGAGGCCGGGAGTCAGTTTGCAATTTCCAATCCAATGATCAAGGTTTCATTCGAACAGGGTTACTGATGAATTCTGTTTCACATGTCTGGGGAGCTTATTCCATAGTGCAGGGATCCTTTGAGACACACACTCAGTCTCTCTAGCATGTTCTATTTATGTCGCAGGCAAAATTCAGCTCCTTGGATCTAGTGTTCCTGGTGTTATTTGTTTAGCATATGTGCAAGAGATCCATCAGAACTGGGTCTGAGGATGCCTTAAATGCTTATATGCCTTATTGCTTTTAATATGATCAGTTGTGTCACATGTGATCTGTGTGGAGGATTTTGTTAAGTGGTGCATGCTTACATCATTTTTTGTTCTGAAGAAATAAAGACAAAGGCACTCAATTATATCACAGCTATGGTTCTCCTGCAGTATATGTTGTGAGTTGGTGTACCTGGCAATTGCCTTGGAACTAGTATTTAAACAAATTTCTCCATAAGAATTTGTAATGCCCCCTAGCTCTTCGCCTCTAGAGAATTATGGAAGGATGCATTCTGATGTCCTGCTTTGAAGTAATGGTTGCATTCTCACCCTTTTGAAGCAATGACTACTCACATCAAAGTAAATAACCTTGTTTCAGTGGCTAGTAGGACCAATAGAAAGCACTTATTTTTAGAAGGAGGTATGCAGTCAGCAGACAATACAAATGGCACATATAATGTTCCACTATAATCTACCCCACCAATTATTTAAAATAAGCCTTTACTCCCAAACAAAAATTAGAGAACAATCTCAACTATACTTCAAAAGTAAATGCAGTCAGTGAAATAGGAAAAAAGTTTATGACTCTCATTCATATTAAGAAGCATTTAATGGGATGCATCTGAACATTATTTAAAAACTGCAGAAATAAACTACCTTCTCAACATCTACCAGAATTACATACTGTTGTTATTAAGACTAATTTGTATAAACTGTTTATAATTGTTTCAATTATTATTTCAGTTTGGATTGCAGTCACGTTTTAAATGAAAAACTAGTTAGTAAACCTTATCCAAGAGAAATGTAGTCAGTCACAATAATTTCTGATGAAATCTGTATTCTTTTTTTCCAAAAAGAATTTAGCTTTTTATGAAATACATACCCGCAAATAGCCTCCCAACCGACTTTTTGCAAATCGCAGCAAAAGGAATAGCATACCCAGTAGCGATACTCATTGATAGATCAATACCGGAGGGCATTGTACTTGTTATCTGGAAGATCTCCCACTTTATATCTTTACAGAAAGGAGGTAATTCCACCGAGCTAACTAATTATTGTTTAATTGCCATCCTATCACCCTTATCTAAAATCCTGGAGAGAGACGTCCATACCTAACTCATGGACTATGTTCACACACAAACTACTATCAAACACACAACATGGTTTTCGCCCCTATCACAGCACCACCACAGCCCTAACGTTCTTTACTAATATAGTGAACCACTATAGAAATCAAGGACAATTCATATCTGCCATATTTTCAGACTTGTCCAAAGCCTTTAATATGGTAAATCACAATAAACTCATCAATGTGCTTTCCTCCCTAAACCTTAGCAGCTTCTCTACCACCTGGTTCCAAAGCTACCTATCAGGATGTCAGCAGGAAGTACAGTGGCACCACCACCTTTCCACTGTTCTCCCAGTTGCCTTAGGTGTCCCCACAAGGCTCCATCCTTGGGCCACTACCGCCCCATAAGCTTGACGAGCCTGGTCTGCAAAGCTACGGACAGGATCATTATGGAACTCATTAACAAAGACATTGGGGACCTACAGACCCTGGATCCTACCCAATTCGGCTTTGTTAAGGGCAGATCCTGCCTCTTGAACCTGGTCGACTTCTTTGAAACAGTCACCAAGGCCATTGATGAGGGTAAGGTAGTTCACACAGCCTACCTTGACCTTGCAAAAGCCTTCGACACAATACCCCACTCGGGCATCATAGACAAGCTCTCCAGCTTAAATATAAACCCCTATGTCATAAGATGTGTTGCAAACTGGCTCAAGGACAGAACCCACAAGGTCAGAACTGCTGGAGCCATGTCAGACTCTAAACCAGTCACAAGTGGCGTCCCATAGGGCTCGGTCTTGGGACCTCTCTTGTTCGGTATTTATTTTTCTGAGATACAGGCTAACATGGGAGGATTGTGGCTGACCAAGTTCGCAGATGACTGCAAACTGGGCGCCATAATTGATTCTCCAGTGGACACAAGCATCCTTCAAAAGGGTCTCATAGAAACGGAAAACTGGTGCCAGAGCCATGGCCTTAAACTAAACGCCAAAAAGTGTATAGTCATACCCTTTGGGAAAAACAAAGTGCCCACAAATTACCACATAGGTGGTAATCCATTAAATCGGAAGAAGTAATTAGGGACCTAGGGACCCAAGTTGACAGTAACCTCTCGTTTGACACTCATATTGCCAAAGTGGTTAGAAAGACCTTCTATATTGCCCACCTTATCATGAAGGAATTCACATCTAGATCGGGAGAGGTCATTGTGCCCCTTTACTCTTCCCTCATCAGGCCCATAATTGAGTACAATGCCCCATTTGGGATGTACCTTACCCGACACCTGCAGCAATTGGAAAGACCCCAAAAGTACCTCACCAAGAGGATCAAGGGACTCAAACATATGCCATATGCTGCCCGGCTAAAGAAACTCCAGCTCTACTCAGTAGCATGCCGCCTACTCAGAGGCGATCTATGCCTGACGTACAAGGCCATGTCCAACCTGGAATTAATGGACATGCTCCACCTCAGAAAATCCAAATCCACCAGAGCTACGGGAGCGAGAGATTTGAACCTCAGCACAGAAATAAATAGGACATGCTGGAGGGACAGATTCATAACCCACAGGCTCCCTTCACTATGGAATAAAATCCCAGTCCATGTTAGGCAGAGCCCCTCACTGACTCTCTTCTAGAGAAATCTGGACGAGTGGATGGGAGCTCATAGGTTTACCCCGGGGGTCACTTCTGTGTCACTGGTAGACAGAGGTACAGTAAACTAAACCTTAAAATGGGCACAGTATACTCATTCCAAGGGGTGGCGAAAGCCAAACACACTCTGGCTAGGCTTATAAATGCCCTAGGGCAGATAGCCTAGTATGAACCTATGAACTCCAATCTATGCATTCATTTCTATTGTAACTTGCTTTTCCTCATTATTTAAATGTATATACTTTTGTGTCATGTTATGTTAATGTAACCTCTAAAGGTACTGCACAACACTGTACTACTGCTGATTGTGGCTGCTACTGGAATTTCCTTGCATTATTTTAACTTTTACAATGTTTGTATTTCTTACTGCTGGAGCTTTTCTCCCTGGGCCTCCGCTGAAAAAGGACCTGTGTCCACTTGGACTTTCCCGGTAAACACATGTAAAATACATAAATAAATAAATGAAAAGGCTACATGCTGTGAAGTAATACTTACCCCACATTTTTCTGTGTTATTGCCTGTCTTTATAATACCACAGTAAAGACCCGGACAAAGTGGAACTGCAGCTTAAAAAAAATAAATAAAACTGTAAGCATCGAAATAAACTCCTTTCAGACATTAAAACACTAAATCTGTTACAGCCTCCACATTTCATTAAGAACACCAACAACATTAAAGCATTTTTAATCTCTGTAGTTCAGAATTACAAACACAGTTAATACCAACATTATATTACCCCATTATTTAAACAATAAAACAAAAACAAAACAAAGTGGTTACACTACTAAAAAAATCCATGTAGTTTCAGGTAAAGCAGTCATTCTTTTCAATTTCGTCATTTGGGAAATTTTGCCCAAAAACAATTATTTCCTTTCTACTGCACAAATTCCCCCTCCTTTTAAGGTTTTTATGAACAGAATCTTGCTTTACCAGACATGTATAAATGTAGAATATATTAACCCTTAAGAATGGTTTGTGAAAAATGAAACGATAAATAAGAATAAACATGCATATGCAGTTTAAGAGAACAAAATACATTTAACGTGTATGTATTTATTTAAGATTGTGAACCAGATAACATCACTAGATGCAAGGATCTGTTCTTCATGGGTGGCCCTAGAGTATTGCCTGGTTAACTGACTTGCTCAGATTTACACAGTTTGCAAGTGGAAATCACCCTTTACTCCTGGATTTGCTTCTCTTGAAGTTCTACAGCAACTTGCAGAAACATGCCCCAAGCCTAAACATTCAAACCAAAGTGTAAAAGAAGTCACACAAACCTTTCAGTGAAAACTGCAAGAAAGAACCAGTCGGGCTAGAGTCTTGACTGTGTAATACCTTAAATCTCTTACAATGGAAGCCCAAGTGACACATGCAAATGACACTAAGGACATACCAGTGTTTCATCTACATGGCTTCTGAATAAACAAGACTTTTCCCCTTTTTATGTATTTATTGGTACATTCAGACCAAACTGGCTTTATTGACCTGAATGTACTCGTAAAGACATGAGACCCACTCAAGATGTGGATCAAGTTGGTCAGGGAAAAACTCTGCTTTGTAAAGCCATGATATTGCTCATCTACACCAATGTGATATTTAGAAGTGCTAGTCCTCCAGAATAATGTTTCCTACAACCCTCCCTCCAAGTGATGGAACTGAAACTAGGATGCCTGTACGGAGGATCGCCATGGTATTACTCAGAAATAGCAATTAGGATGCCCAAGAATAACTTAAGTTAGCTGATTCTTCTCAATACATGTGCTGAACTACTGTGCTTGAAGCTTTATTCTGTACTTTGAGAAACACACAGGACACAAATGACTTTACTAAAGTTCTGGTACTCTGCTTCTTGACCAAGGAAAAGGTACTGCAAAGCAGCAATTATTCTAGACATTTATGAGATCCTGAAGTCTTACACCGAAATGAAGACAATTTACTCCTTCTGCTACATCTGAATATCTCCATCTGATCACTCAGGTGATTATCCCTAAGCTAAGGACATAAAGCTAAGGAATTAACTAATAGTGTGGAGAGCTTGCCTAACTTATTTTAGGCTACCTACAAAATCTTTAGTATATTCTAATAGTAGCAGAGGTCTCTCCCATTTGACCAGGTTAACATGCAAGTGCAAACTCAACAAAGTGACTCAGCAGGACATTCTTTGAATGCATACAAAACTATCTGATCTGCCAACAAAAGGACAATAGCTTATGCTTTAAACAAAGTAACAGACAGTTCTACAGGAAGTAGTGTAGCTTTCATAATGCCAAAGCAATTACCATGACAAGTGCATTCAATAATAAATAAAACTGTTAAGGTGACTGCTGAGGCTCAGCATTAGGTCAACTGCCTGTTGCAGTGCTTCTGCACAGGTTAAACATTGTTAATTTATCTGTAAACACTGACTCATTACAACTAGCATAAATAAGAATGTTTCAGATTATGTTATGATGACCATGCCTGATGATTATAAGCAAAAGTACACAGCAGCAACTATAACACCCAGAACAAGCAATCTCAGTGCTGTGTAGTAAAATATTGAACTACAATTTATTTCTGACTACCAAGTTGTGACTTAAAAGTAGCACATATGAATACTCGTCCCCCGTTATTTTTCCCCCACTGCCTGCCTACCACCAGTCCTCCCCTTGATCCGACAGCGCCCATTCATTCCTCTGTCACAGGAATTATACCAGCAGCAGAAATCATTGCAGTCCAGGAGGAGAGGCCCATCAGTCAGGCAACCGTGAGGGTGATTTATGCCGTCAGTGGCATCTTGGCAATTACGGCATTTTGAATTACCTAACCTCACCACCATGAAGAGGGGGATGAGCAAACGGATTATCACAGTGGTCCATACTAAACGTCTGACTTGATTACGTAGATCGTGTTTGAAGCTTCTCAGTTAAAACATGAAGTACTGACTGTGGTACCTTAGACATTATGTTCCTCAAGATATACCTGAAACTGGCTCACCTCCAGCAAGCAGAAAAAAACAAGTCCAAAAAGTGCAATCAACAGCTAAAAATACTGCATTGATGGGTCCTGACAATATCCCTGGATGCATCTTTAATAGTATGAAGCATGATTTAGCCACACCCCTAACAACGTTGCTCAATCTCAGCCTCCATATAGGTTTTGTACTAAGCGAATGGAGAACAGCTACAGTCATTCCTCTGCATAAGGAAGAACATTCTACAGACCCAGGCAATTAGAGGTTCATAAGTCTGACCAGCCTCATAAGCAAAGCCATGGAAAGACTTACCATGGAATTAATCAGTAAAGACATAGGGAACCTCTAAACACTAGTCCCATCTCAGTTTGGATTAGTCAAGGGCAGGTCATGTTTACTAAACCTGGTGGATTTTTTTGAAAAGGCCACCAAAGCAATAGAAGAAGGTAAAACAGTATACACTGCATACCTCAATCTGGTCAAAGCTTTTTGACACAATTCTCTACTCAGGCATAGTAAAAAACCTAAATAAACTGGGAATAAGCCCCTGTGTCACCTGCTGGATTGCCAAATGGCTCATAGGACGCAGGTAAATAAAACAGGGGAAGTTACATCCACAGAGATAAGTCACCAGTGGAGTCCCCCAAGGTTCTGTGCCGGGACCTCTCCTGTTTGGCAACTACTCTTCCGAACTAAAAGCCAATACTAAAGAGCTATGGCTAACTAAGTTTGCAAATGACTGCAAGCAACGAGTAGTCACTGAATATCCAAACAACTTGGCTATCGTGCAGGAAGGTTTGTCTCAAATAAATAACTGGTGTCAAAAATCATGGTGTGAAACTAAATGCCAAAAATGCATTATTGTATCCTGTGGGAAGTCATCTAACCCAAGGAACAACCACATTGACAATACTCCACTAAGAGTTGACCCAGCTGTTTAGGATTTGGGAACTTATGCGGCCAGTGATCTAACTTTTGACCAACATGTGTCTACTGTTGTAAAAAGTCCTTCTATATTGTACAGCTTATAAACAAGGGATTGTGTTTAAATCTAAGGATGTCACTGTCCACCTTTACCCCATCCTCATTAAGCCATTCACTGAAAATAAATCCCCCCTTTGGCATGTATCTGTTCAGACACATGCAACAACTGGATGCCCATAGAGATACCTTACTAAAAAGATACAAGGCCTAAACAACAAGTCCTACATGGAAGGACCTCAATGCCCTATCATTATACTCTGTAGCCTACAGACTGCAAACATGACATACAAGGCATCCTCTGATCCATTACTGACAAATTTACTACACATCAATAAGTCAAATGGCATCAAAAATACTCTGTCTAGGGATCTAAACCTCTTCCACAACATCAAAGAATGGTTTAGAGGATCAGGTATATTTCACAGAGGACACCATTGCTATGGAACAGACTCCCCTATCCACATCAAACAAAGTTCATCCCTGCCTATTTTCAAACAGAACTTCCATTTACTAAACTACATACATAGATATGTTACATATATGCCTGTCACGGTACTCCATCTTAGAATAACACTTTACCTACATTAATTACAGAAAACCCAGTTATCCACATAATTTTTGTTAAAAGCAAATTTAGTCTGACATGTATCTCACAACATTTTGCAGCATCACTGCCTAAAGAATGGCACAAAAGAAAAAAAGGAGACACAGCTTTTGAGCAATGCATACATCCTGCATGGCACAAAAGTAGAAGAATACTATCAGAATGCTTCAGGACTAAAATTGTGCTGTTCTCTTGGGTGGTGGACTCAGCAACTTTTGTTGTGATACTGTGTGGCCACAGAAAGAGAAATAACTTCACAAAAGAGACATGGGAGTGTGTGAAGATCATTAGACCTGCAATGTCATGTAGAGAGTGCCCTTCAGTGTGGTAACAGAGGTTATCTTCCCAAGTAACTTGGCTTCTTGCTGGTGAAGAGTTGCATGCTATGGAAGGGTCAGTAGACAAGAGTAGAACCCAGGAGAATGATAAAGGTGAAGGGTAGAAAAAAAAACAGTACCAAGAAACTTTGAGAGACAGCGAGCATAGAAAGTATATACCTCCAAAAAACACAAATCTCTGTCCCACTGTTATGTGCAGAGGCACAAACTCAAAAAGGAAGTTGAAACTAGGGAAAAGACAGGTGACCTGCATCTGCAGAAATATTGAGACACGGAAGGTGGGAGCAGCATACACCCAGCCAATGGTCTGAGGATTTATTGAATTATTTATTTATTTACATTTGTTGCCCTGGATGATCTGACTGGGCCATGCAATACCCCCCTTTCAGCAGAGACCTGGGAGAAAAGTTCCATTTGTAAGTATGCAAACTTTCTTTTTTTTTTTTTTTTTTTTTTTTAAATCAGTAGCTTAATAATAATACACAGACACAGATAACACTATTATGTACACTATTACTGCATAGAAGCGGATGCAGGATGTCATACATTACGAGACATGCAGGTACAATTTTCACAAACATATTATGAGATATGTAGATACAATTTTCACACACAAAATGGAAATACAGTTTTAAACAAGCATGTTGTGAGCTACAACTTTCATGAGTATGTGCAAATTCACAAGTTAAGGCCTTATGGCACAGCGCAAGAGTTGAGATCGGAAAGACAAGGTGTAGGAAGACAGATTGTGTGTTTCAGTCAGGTGCCAGAGAACACTTACATAATCTGTCATACAGGCAGTGACAGCAAAGGGCCTTGAAGTTTGGTTTGAATCTGATTAGTCTGCATTTTACAGGTACGCTATTCTACAGCCGTAACACTACACGGGGGAGCAGAGTATTGCCAAGTGAGTTTTGCATTTTAACAAGAGAGGCCAGTGCTTTTTCTTTAGACTACAAGTGTCTAAGGGGTTCATACTGTTGAATTAAGGTAACTACGGATGGATGTTAATTGTATTGGTACAGTAGGGAGTGAGCCACTTTTAATTGCGAGTATTTGATGAGACTGGGAAGATCCAAGCACTGTAGTTTGCATAAGGATGCACATTGGTGAGTTTTTCATGGTACAGCAGTGGCAAATATTGTTATTTTGTTATAGCACTGGGTGAACCTGTCTAAATGAAGTGTTTGAATACTTGTAAGTATAGGAGAGAGTCGTATGTTAATAAGCAGTGGCAGGGTTTTACATCTAGAGTCTGTTACAAAGTTATTGACGAGTCTTTTTGATGGTGTGTTGGATGTGATATAAAATTTGAGTTCATTAACAATTGTGATCCCATGCAGTTTTTCATGCGAGATAGTATGTATTTTATACACTGAGTGCAGGAGGAGTTATGTGCTTGGAATAGAAGACCATACTTTTAGTTTTTTTGGTGGCTGGTCTTGGAGACAGTTTTTGACAGAACTGTATGAATCTGAAGTTTTTGCAGTGCATGTATGGAGGTGGCTGAGCACACGAGAATGGCATCTTTGACATACTGAATTATTTTGGATGGATCTGCAGCTGTGTAGAGCTTGTTGATGAATACACTGAAGAAAAGTGGCCCTAGTATTGATCCTTGTGGGATTCCTAGGTCTTCAGGCACAAATGCTGAGTGGGTGAATTTCCATTTAGCAGCTTGGGTTCTAATACACAGGTAATTCTGGAACAATAGGAAATGAGTTCAGGTCTTCTAAGGTTTAAAATTGTGCTGAAGGCTTTTCATAGACTGAAGAAGGTTGAGGAGACTAGTTGATACTATTTAGGAAGAAAAGAGAGCTGTAGTTTTACTATGTCCTGGACAATATATATACTGGGTGTTGGGCAGTAGTTTATTTTCTAGAATATATTTTAGAACTTGCTTATATATGCATCTTTCTAAGATTTTAGAGAGGGGGGAAAGAACACTGAGTGATCTACAGTTGCTCAGTTCTACTGATGAACCACCCTTATTTAGTGGAAAAATATAGCTTTGTTTCAGATGGTAAAGACGTGATTCCGTTACAGACCTACTGATTTGAATGGAAACTGGATAAGTATTAGACTCATTTGATATTTTTATAGATCCAGTTGACAAGTTATCTGCAGATACTGTAGCTTTAAGCTTTAGTGGGAGTTTTTTATGCTGGTTGTGGGTACAGTGTGAACCTGAAAACCTTCTTAATTACTGTCAAGAGCCAGGTGGGGAGGAGGGGGCTGAGGTAGAGATGGCTGCATTAATGAAGTATGAGTGGAAAGCTGCAGCAGTTTAATTTTCTTGTTAATTAGGCAGTGGATTTGGCTAAGGTATTTTGCCAGGTTTGAGTATTTTGTTAATAGTATCCCCAAACAGTCTAGAATTGTTTTGATGTTTGTATTCTTTTTTGTCTTTATTTACATTATTTTGCTTTGTTTCTAAGCGATTTAGTGCTGTTGATATGTGGTTGATGAATCAATTCTTGTGCCACAGTTGCCACATTTTATCACTTTCTTTTATAAATTTCTTTGCAGAAGTCAACCAGGGTAATGATCTAGTGTTTAGCAACTGCTTTTCTTATATGGGAATGCTTGTTTCGTACTTGTAGTATATATTGAAAGTTGTAGTTGTATAATCTAACAAGAGATTTTTGAGGATTTGTCACTTGCACTGTTCACAGCAGTCCTGAAAACCTCTGGATTAAACTTGGTTAAGTTGAGGACAATATTATACTTGGGGGAGGGGGGGTTGAATTTAACTGGGATCTGATTATGTGAGGAGGAGGATGATGTTCACTTGTCGAGTCTGGTACAGCAATTCACTGTTGTATATTTTTTTGGATTTAAGGTCAATATCTAGTCTAGGATAGTGCCTGTATTAGTTGATCTAATCATTCTGCTAGAGTACTGTATCAATTGTGTAAAGGTGAACAGGTTCATACGAAGTTTATCCGGATTGTCACTATAGTTTTTCCCAGTTAACAGTATCTTCTAGTATGCTTGCTACATATGTTGTATCTTTAGGGATACCCTGTTAGTTTAATACATCTTAAACTACAGAATGATTATTTCTGTGTTATTATGTGGTGGCATGTATATACAGGATTATGACTGGGCTGCTGATCATAACCTGCATGTTGTGTTCGACACATGGGTGTCAGTAAATTCCCCTCAACAGCTTTATCTGCTCCATGTACTACTAGTTACAGAAAAAAGAAAACAAAACAAAAAAAAAAAAAGCGCTAAGCGTTTTGCCAGCTTTCAAAGCCATAAAGCACTTGGCAAGCGTTGTCAGGAAGATGGTGTTAACAGTCAATTATGTTTACACTCTCTTTGCTATGCCTCTCAAAAGGCCAGATATTTCCAGAATGTCCAGATTTTTGTTTCATATGTTTTGACTATTCCTCACAAAATATTTAGTTTTCAGAAAATAACAAGAGGACTGAAGTCACTAAATAATGACATTCATTTCAGTATCAGACTTCATATCCTTCAGAAAATGCTGGGAAACACACATCCTGTTATCTACTTTCTTCAGAAAATGCTGGGAAACACACATCCTGTTATCTACTTTCTAAGTTTATGAAAGGAAGAGAGGGACATGTTAGCAGTACAGGCAGCAGGCAAAAACAAATCTGTTCTTTTATTCTGCCACTGTCTTTTGCTGGTCAGTACTAGCATATCTGACTGCCTACCTCAAGGCCCGATTATAGCAAGTTTAGCAGAGAGTGCTTAACATTAAGACAGTGTCTCATGCTATAGTAGCACTTAACTGCTTTGTCTTGTTCCATAATATCATAGAGTAATCACCACTCTCCATGCACTATAGTGCCATTATGCATATGGATTTATGTAGATTAAGTTGAAAAAATGAAATAAGAATCTCAGCTTTGTTGCAAAAAGGTATATCTTGACAGTTGGGTTGTATTTGCAGGGGAATTTTCTATAGAAAAGTCAGTCCTCTTCCTTTTTTGTTCTTATGGTTCAGCCATAGGATACTATATCCATGGGAGAGTATTCCTTCATCAGCAATATCTGGTTTCAGGCAAGTTTCTGTTAATATTATAATATCATGGTTACTGGTAGTAACCCAAGCTTGAAATTCAGTTTTTACAGACGTCTGGAACATTGAGATTACTAAGTTTTAATGAATGGAATTTTGTGATATTGGTAGGGCTGGTGTGATATGCTATATTTTTGGTTGCACCGAGGGCTGATCGAGGAGGTGAGACTAGCAGCAGTTGTTGATGGCCAGGGGTTGCGATGTATATCTCTCTGCCAAGAAATTTAAAATAATGATAAATTTAGTAGTTTCCTTGATACAGGGGTGAGTTTGGAGAGCTAGGTTAGAATTAAAGGGTTAGGTTTTCTGAGGAGCACTTTAAAAATAAGATTTTATACAGCTATAATGGACTGGTGAAGCAGATTGCTGGGGTAATTATAAAGTAATGATTTTTTTTTTATTGTAGATTCCTCAGGTATACATTTTTTTAGTGTGATAGTTTATGTTGTGATATCTTTGATCTAAGTGTATGTAACATGTAACATGTTGCTGCATAACACAGAGTAACAGGTAGTTATGTACTCACCATAACGATCGATGTATGTGGTCCATCTCGCCTCACATTCTTTACTCACGGGTTCGGAGCACTCGGCCAACTTATTTCTCTAGCATGAAGTCTCTAATTGTCTGGGCTAACCTGGTATCCCAAGATACACCTCGCCCTAGCCCCAGATCTAGTTTGCAGCCATTCCAGTCACACCCCACACACAACCGCTGCTGGAAGGAGCTCCAGCCAGAAAGGAAAGAAAAAAACAACTGACATTGAAGGGTTCTCACAGCCAATTTTCCTCCAAATCCTATAGGAAGGGGGCAGGTGGGAGGTTACGTAAGAATGTGAGGTGAGATGGACCACATACATCGATCGTTATGGTGAGTACATAACTACCTGATGTTATGTGGTCCTATTGCGCCTACATTCTTTACTCAAGGGACAGCGTCCCCAGCACCTCTATCCTGGGCGGCTCATAGGAAAATACTCCTGAGAACCGTGGAACCAAACGAAGCCCAGCCCCTAGAAGCCACGTCCAACTTGTAATGAGTAATAAAGGTGTGCGGAGAGGCCCAGGTGGCCACAGCACAAATATCATCCAATGAAAGCCTGGCATGGTAAGCTATTGATGTAGACACTGCCCTAGTAGAGTGATCTTTGAAGGGAAAGGGTACATTTCTGCATGCTGATGAATAGATAAAGGAAATACAATCTTTGATCCATTTAGAAATTGTACTCTTGGAAATAGGACAACCTGTTCTGTTTTCTGAGAAGGACACAAACAGTTGATCAGACTTCCTAATATGCTTAGTCCTGTGTAAGTAGAATCTTAGTTGTCTGTGCACATCCAACTGGTGAAATCTAAACTCTGCTTTATTGGTAAAATTTGGAAAGAACACTGGTAACTCAATAGACTGATGAAGATTAACGGTGGATGACCCCTTCGGAAGGAAGGACGGGTTAAGTCTCAGGGAAACTCTGTCCTTATGAAAGGTCAAATACGGAGGTTTAATGGACAAAGCTTGAATCTCTAATACACTTCTGGCCGATGTAATGGCTATTAGGAAAGCCGTCTTCCAAGATAGAAATTTTAATTCACAGGTGGCATCCGGTTCAAAGGGCGGTGAAGTGATGGCTTGTAACACAAAGGTTAGATCCCATGGCATGATAGGTTCTGAAACAGGAGGGCGAAGTAACCAGGTGCCTTTCAAGAAGGCCTTACAAAGTTTATGGCCCATAACAGAAGGCTCGTAAGATGTATGAAAATTGGAAATTGCAGCCAGCTGCATCTTAATGGTAGCAGGCGCAGAGCTCTGTCGGAAAAGTATGGCTAAAAAATCTAAGACCGACGGAATTGGGGCTGTGAAGGGGTCCAAACCTTGGGCCTGAGCCCAAATGGAGAATCTCTTCCATTTGCTGGAATAAATCCTTCTGGTGGAAGACTTATGAGACGAAGACAAGATTTGTACCACCTCAGGTGAAAAGGAATGTCGTCTAACTAGTGATGGAAGTGGAGCAGCCAGGCTGTCAACCTGAGGGGTTCGCAGGGATAGAGCTGACCTGACATGTAAATCAGTAGGTCTGGCAGTGGGTCCTGTGTCCAAGGACCATCCACTGCGTACTGCTGAAGAAAGGGGAACCATACTTGTCGAGGCCAGTGTGGAGCAATTAGAAACATCCTGCTTCCCAAGGATATGGCTTTCTGAATCACACTTGGTAACAGAGGAAATGGAGGGAAAGCATAGATCAGACCGGAGGGCCAATCATGGACTACAGCGTCCCTGGGGGACTCCCCCTGTGGGGGGATCAGTGTGAAGTACTTGGCATTGAGAGGGCTGGTGAAGAGATCGCAGCAAGGCTGACCCCACCTGTTGAAAATTTGAACTGCCACTCGGTTGTTCAGGGACCACTCGTAAGGCATCAGAATAGCTCTGCTCAGCCTATCCACTATCCCGTTGGTCTTTCCCGGAATGTGCGTTGCCACTAAAAACCATTGGGAAGACACTGCCCAATGCCACACTCGCATGGCCTCTCTGCAGAGGGGATAAGATTTGGTTCCCCCCTACTTGTTCAGGTACCACACCACAGACATGCTGTCTGAGTGAATTGCAATCGTTCCCAGAGGAAGAGAGCTTTGGAGTGCCTGCAACGCTAGTAACACTGCTCTCATTTCTATAACACTGATGTGCAGGTGTACCTCGTGATCTTGCCACGTGCCTTGGACCGTCCTGCCAAGATAATGCCCCCCACCACATCTGGGAGGCGTCCGTGTTCACTGTGGCAACTGGGGACATAGAAATCAAGCTCCTCCCCTTGTCCAGATTGGTGGAACATAGCCACCAGCGGAGGTCCTGTTTGCACCGTTCCGTGAGAAGTATCAAGTGGGAAACAGGAAGTTTCTGAAAGGACTATTGGGCCGAAAGGAGCCACTGTAGGATCCGCATGTGTAACCTGGCTAGAGGCATCAGCATGATGGTGGCAGCCATAGATCCCAGGAGCTGGAGAACTAACCTGGCCTGAACTCTCTTGAGGGGCAACAATGCGTGAATCTGAGACTGCAGCACTCTTATCCTCTCTTGTGGCAGAAAGGCCCGCATTTGAATAGAGTCTAGCTCTGCGCCTATAAAAACAACACAATGTGAGGGCAGCAAGGCAGACTTTTCCCAGTTCAAGGTAATTCCTAGTTGTTGACAAAGTATAATGGTAGCCTCCCTGGCTTGAATGAGGAGATGCCTGGTGGGGGCGGTGAGAAGCCAGTCGTCCAGATATGGAAACACCTGGAATCCCCGACGTCTCAGGTGAGCCGTCACCACTGCCAAAAACTTGGTAAACACCCTCGGGCCGTGGTGAGACCAAAGGGCAGGGCACGAAACTAGAAGTGACTGGCTCCCAGCTGGAAGCGTAAGTGACTCCTGGATGCCTTGTCTATCTTGATGTGGTAGTAGGCATCCTTGAGATTGATGGAGCACATCCATACTCCTTTTTCCAGCAAGGGAAAAATGGACTGAAGAGTGACCATTCGGAACTTGGACTTTAGAACGTAGTGATTCAATCAGCTGAGATCCAGAATGGGCCTCAGGTCCCCTGTTCTTTTCGTCACCAAAAAGAGTCTTGAGCAAGTTCCTGATCCGATATGGTCTGAGGGGACTGGTTGGATGACTCCTTTTTCTAGCAGCTTTGAAACTACTAGTGCTGCTTGATCCCGTTGACTGGGTAGAACATCCGGGATTCTTTTGACTGGAGGGGGTGTTGATAAAAAGGGGATAGTGTAACCTCCGGTAACTATTCGAAGCACCCAACGATCCTGGGTGATGCTTTCCGAGGCTTCCGGATGCAATGAAATTTGGCCCCCGACTGGCTCCGGAACAGCACAGTCAGGCAACGCCTCATGAATGCTGAAAGGAAGACACGCAAAAGGAATCGCGGTCTCCCAAGTTGCGGGGACCTCCTCTGCCTCTAGGATGGCGTCTTCCAGAATACTTTCCCCCTCCTGTGCCTCTGGGGGGGGACTCACCTTGAGTGGCAGGGAAAGACTTCTGTGACTTCTTGAACCACATTTTCCCTCCTCTCTGAGCCTTGGGGTAAGGCCTAGAAGGAAGAGAGAAATGGGCCCCCACGACAGATAGGGTCTTCCCCTCCTGTTCGCATCTGGTGAGGGTGTCTTTCACTTTGGTCCCAAAGAGTGAGGACCCATCAAAGGGGGAGTCAGTGAAGGAAGACTTGAAGCTTTCCGTGAAATGACACAGGTGCATCCAGGCTTGCCTTCTGAGAGCTACACCTGAGCTAGCTGCCCGACTCGCCCCTTCAGCTGCATTGGATATGAGCCTCATGGATGAGTTCAAAATGGAACCAAGGGTAGACAACTGGGCATTAACAGTCTGCGCTACCGCCTCAGGCATGTTACCCATCAGAGTGTCTCCTAGCTCCTTAAGGAGATTTCTCTGGAGCCGAGTAAAATGACAAAGATAATTCAGCGACTGCAAAGTAAAGGTCGCTGAAGACAGGGTACGCTTCCCGTACCGGTCCATACTCCTGGACTCCTTGTTAGGAGGATGGACGGAAGAAGAAGCCTCTGCAACTTCCTGCTGAGTGGCTGCCGCCACCACCAAGGCATCTATCGAAACCCCTTTGGTCAGGAACTTTTTCCCCGGGGGAGCAGAAAGAAACTTATTTGGATATCTGGACACCAGTTCCACTGAATCAGGGGTCTCCCACACCCTTCGGCAAATCAAATCTAGGAGTTCATCGAAGGGTGGAGACACCCAGGAGGCAGAGGGTTGAGCTCCGAAGGCCTTGAGGAATACAGACTCCTCCTCAGAGGGGGTCTTGGAATGCCAGTCGCCTCTCTGCCTCAAGATCTCCAGGATGTCAGAGAAAGAGACATCATCGGAGGACGACTTAGGGGACCCCTCTGACTCCTTGAGGTTGGTATCGGAAGTGAGGGACTCCTCCTGGGAGTCTATGTGCTTCCTCTTGCACAACTTCTTCCTAGGGGGCTCCTCAGGCAGCGACACTGAGGGGCCCTCAGAAAGTTGGGGAATGCTCATGGGGGTATCCTCAGACCTTCGGGCTCCGCCATCCATGGATAGGGGTGTGTCAGAGGCTCTAGCCGGGGTGTAGGGGGAAGGAGTGATCGATCCGGGTGATGTAACTGATGATCTGGCCAGTGAGCTCCTCATGGCCTCGAAGGTAGGTCCCCCCAAATCCGAGGACTGACCCGTCTCCGAGACCACAACCGGAGTCGGGGTTCCCTGAGCCGATGCACCGAGAGGGAGGCTCGGAACCGACAAGAGTCCAGAGGTATCCCCCTCAGGTCCGACTGAGGAAACCCGAGTACCGAAACCACAGGACGGAACCAACATGGCAGGAGCCGACGTCGGCTCCAATAAACTCGCAAAGGGTATCGGAGCCGACAACAGAACATCACTTGGCGTGGAGCACTCCGGCTATGACGACACAGGGGTGCTCAGAGGAGGAATCATCGATACAAGAATAGGGACTGGCTCCGGAGCCGACTGGGTAGGAGCCGAGAACAATTTTGCCAACACCGGCGACTGCAGGAGCCTCTGGACCACCCTAGCCACATCCAAATCAGACAGCCTAGAGGATTTGGAGGAAATAGAAGGAGATCGGGATCTCCTACCCGGAGACTCGGGCCTAACACTGGGTGACCGGCTCCGAATAGGCTCCAATAATATCGGAGCCGAGGTCGACTCCAGTACACCAGATACCTCCTGCGGCCCCGAGGACAATGGAGCTGAGAAGGCAGTATCCAATTTCGAAACCTTCTCCGGGGGCTCCGATGAGACAGATGGATCTTTTCTTGGCCTTGGAAGCCTTAGACTTAGTACTAGAAGACTCTAAGGACTCCTCAAAAGAAGGTTTAACCAGGCCCTTCAAAATCAACTTATTTTTTCTTTCCTGCAGCACCCTCGGGCTAAACGCGTGGCAAAAACTACAGGACTCTTGCAGGTGAATAGCACCAAGACAATAAACGCAGACAGAATGCCCATCTGTAATGGACACCTTGTAGCCACATTTTGAGCATTTTTTTAAACCCAGAGGGTTTATGCTCTTTCTGCTCTTTAGACATAGTAATACACAGCACCCACTCAACCGACGACAGACACAAAGGAAGGCGGGAAAAACCAAACTACGAACAACCAAGGAAACTCTAATTTAAACATTTCCTTGGTGCAGCAGGGGAATCTAACTACCGACCAAACAAACAGAAGTTTACACAAAACAACACAGGAGAGGACTAGGTCCTCTAATTTAAATGGGCCTAGCCCACCAAAAGAGAGGGATACCACAAAAAAAAAAAACACTACTCGCTTACACAGTACACTCACAATGAAAAACTAGCTATTAAAATAGCTTTTTATGAGAAACAGACTGCTAAAGACTTATGAAACATTTTGAAAAAGGGTACTTAGCCACAGCCAAGCGAGACCACGTTCTAACTCTACGAGCGGCAAACGAGATATGGGGCTAGGGCGAGGTGCATCTTGGGATACCGGGTTAGCCCAGCCAATTAGAGACTTCATGCTAGAGAAATAAGTTGGCCGAGTCGGAGCCGAGAGTAAAGAATGTAGGCGAGATAGGACCACATAACATCTAAGGGTTGCTTACAAGGGTCACGGTTACTAGAGTGGAGGTAGTAGCAGTTGGGTGTGTTTGAAACATGCCAAGTGTTGATGGGAGAAGAGTATCAAGGAGGGATTAGTATTAGCAGGATAACTTCTATTGGTTGTATGTAGTACTGAGGGAGTGGTATTATTTTTCTTTGTGTGCTGGGGAGACAAGTGGGATGATATTACTTGTGTCTGTGGAGCTAAGTATACGTGTAGCGGCAGAGTGTAGGATTTGGGGGCAGAGTAAGGTAGCAAGCCTGAGTGAAATTCAGGATGAAGCGAGGAAGATAGCTGGGATAGTGTAAGTAGGGGTCATCTGAGCAGAAGCCAAAGAAAAAGAGCAGAGCAACAGGACAGGAATGTATCAGTTACTCCTTCAGCCAGTCTCCCTGCAATGTGGAACTGGAAAAACAAGGGACAAAAACACTCTGTGGACTGACTACTATATTTGCATGCTAGAGACTGATTATGAAATACAAGACATCTATTTGACATGTGCTTAAAATTCTGTAAAATATGACAGGATGGACATTACATAAGAGTATGAAAAAGATGCTTGTCTGAAGGTAAACGAGCTGTTCTTTTTGTTATGAAGTAATGTGAAGTTTTGAATAGATTTACAGCCTGCTTAGATGCAAGTCTGTTAATACCCTGGAAGTAAGGACAGTACAGTTGTGTACACTTACCATAAATGCAGATATTCGAGTGTATTCACTGTTGCAGTCATTACATTTGGGTAATCTGCTGGCAGGTTGCCCTCAGTCGGCCTGAATAACAAAGTCTTGGGTCCTGCGTCGGTTGCTGTCTCCTCTTCCATGACGTCAGGGGTATAAAACATGCAGCCAACGCCATTTTATTCAGTTTTTCTTTCCCCACATGTCAGGTGCCCCCCAAATGAGGAGCAAAAATATATATATATATAAATAAACTGTAAATATATAAATGCACTTTTAGAAACATAAATTTTACCTTCAACTAAAAGCAAATACACCACAAAGGCTTTTGAGTATAGTGAAGGAAAGAAAAGGTATAGAATGGGGGATGGCGGGTGGGTAACCTGGACTGCAACAGTGAATATACTCGAACATCTACATTTATGGTAAGTGTACACAACTGTACTATGTTCTTTGCGTTTCACTGCTGCAGTCATTACATTTGGGTACAATCCCAAAGCTATGGATGGGAGGATGGAACTAAACAGCATTAGGAGCGGCTATAAGGCCCTGCAGAACTGCAGTGGCAAAGCCTGCCCTGGATTTAGAGAAGAGAGGTAAATGATAATGCTTTGTGAAGGTATGAACAGAGCTCCAAGTAGCAGCTTCTAGAATGTCTTTAGTTGGGACACCTCTGAGAAAAGCTGCTGAAGTAGAAGCAGCCCTGGTGGAATGTGATCTGATCCCCTTGGGCACAGGTTTACCATGGTGCAAATAGCAGAAACGAATGCAGTGGCCTATACATTTAGAAATAGTCTGCTTTGATATAGCCTTCCCCTCTGATCCTGCAGCAAATGCTACCAGTAGTTGCTCAGACTTTCTTAGAGATTTGGTCCTGTTCAAGTAGAATCTTAGTTGTCTGTGTACATCCAATGAATGCAGAATCCGCTCCCCCTTGTTCTGCGGATTTGGGTAAAATGTTGGCAGGTGAATGGTCTGGTTAAGAGCCACACTGGATACCACCTTAGGCATAAAAGAAGGATTGGTCCTGAGGGCCACCCTGTCCGGGTAAAAAATAATGAAAAGACTCCACTGCCATGAGAGCCTGTAGTTCTGAAACCCTTCTTGCTGAAGTGACTGCCAAAAGAAAAGCTGTCTTCCAAGACAGAAATTTTATATCCAAAGTAGCTGCTGGTTCAAAAGAGGCAGGGTGAGTTTTTCCAGCACAAAATCGAGGTCCCATGCAGGGGTTGGTGCTCTCCTGGGAGGCCTTAAATTTTTGGCCCCTCTGAGATACTGTTTAAGCAGTGGATGAGAAAAGAGGGGAGGCTCTGTGTTGTAATGGACCGAGATGGCAGAGGCATGGATTTTTATTGAAGAAAAAGATAGACCCTTGTCAAGCATCTCAGTTAAGTATTGTAAAATCTGAGGAATATTGGGCTTTGCTATGTCAATTCTTTGTGCTTGGTTTCAAGCACAGAAGCTCTTCCATTTATCAGCATAAGATTTTCTAGTACTAGGCCTTCTGGCTTCCAAAATTACATCCATCACAGGTTTACTGAGAGATGTAGTTTGAATAATTAGTTGATCAGCCATGCTGCAAGATTCAGAGTTTGGAGCCGAGTATGTAGAATTTGAAAATTCTGCTGAGACAGTAGATGAGGTGTTTGAGGCAAGTACCACAGAGGAAGGTGTGACATATTCCTTAGAAGCAGGTACCAGTGCTGGCGAGGCCAGTCCGGAGCAATTAGGATCATTTTTGGTTTTTCCTGTCTGACTTTAGTAAGACCTTGGAGAGTAGAGGCAGAGGGGGAAAGCCATAGACTTATAGGTTTTTCCAGCTGCAGGATAGAGCATCCACTTTCCATGCTTTTCTGTGATAAGTTCTTGTGCAAAATTTGTCCAACTGATAGTTTTGGGGAGAGGCAAATAGATTTATGTCTGGGCTCCCCCATTTCTGTGTTAACCTGTTGAAGATTTGTGGATCCAGTTTCCATTCGTGTGGGTCCATAAGGTTTCTGCTTAGGTCATCTGCCAGAGTGTTTTGCTTTCCTGGCAGGAATTGTGCTTGAAGATGTATTTGGTAAGTCAAGGCTGTGTTCCACAAGGCCATGGCTAGTCTGCAAAGGGGGTAGGAATGTGAACCCCCTTGCTTGTTTATGTACCACATAAAGTACAGTTTTGTACCTAGCATAAATATAGATGTTCGAGTGTTCACACTGCTGCAGTCATTACACTTGGGTTATCCTGCCGTCAGGCGGTCCCGCAGTCGGCCAGAGTTCCAAAGTCTTGGTCCGGCGTCGGTTGCTGTCGCTTCTTCCCTGACGTCAGTGCGACAGGGGTATACAAGATGCATCCGACGCCATTTTCTTCAGTTTTTCTTGCCCCAGATGTCAGGTGCCCCCAAGTAGGTAGGCAATACATATTGCTAATAAAAAATATACATATGAAATAAAAACAATACCTTCAGTTACAAGCAAATACACCACAAAGGTTGTATAGGATAGAAAGGTATAGATAAGTCCAGCTAGTTCAGAGGGGATGGAGGGAGGGTAACCCGGACTGCAGCAGTGTGAACACTCGAACATCTACATTTATGGTAGGTACAAAACTGTACTATGTTCATCGTGTTACACTGCTGCAGTCATTACACTTGGGTAGAATCCCAAAGCTAAGGTTGGGTGGCTGGTCTATAAAGAGTTAGGATTGGCTATGAGGCCCTGCAGAACTTCAGTGGCAAATCCTGCTCTGGATTTAGAGTAAAGAGGCAGGTGGTAATGCTTGGTAAAGGTGTGCACTGAACTCCAAGTTGCAGCCTCCAAAATTTCCTTGGTAGGTACTCCTCTGAGAAAGGCTGTTGAAGTGGCTGTTGCCCTGGTGGAATGTGGCCTAATGTTATTTGGGACTGATTTTCCATGCTGTGTGTAGCAGTAACGAATACAGTGTCCTATCCATTTGAATATAGTCTGCTTTGATATAGCCTTGCCCTGTGATCCTGCAACATATGCTACAAACAGTTGCTCAGTTTTCCTGAAAGCTTTTGTTTTGTCCAAGTAGAAGCGTAGCTGCCTGTGTATGTCCAAAGAGTGCAGAAATTTCTCCCCTTTATACTGGAGATTTGGATAAAAAGTTGGCAAATGGATGGTTTGGTTAACTCATTCACTCCGGAGCAGCTCAGGAAAAGCTGCCTGCTTAATTCCACCATAGGAACAACAGTGCAGCCTGAGCTCATTTTCAGAAAATCCATTTGTAAAACCATACAGAAAACAAATGTTCATAGCTCTTTAACTATAAGAGCTAGACTAAAAATGTAAATGCGAAAGTTGTTCAGCAGACACTGACCTTTCCAACAGTGTAAATGTTGATGGTGTATATCAAAGTCATTATTAAATATTTGGCAAGGAGTGCTGATATTGTGCATATTTGTTACCTTTTTGGAAAAACAAAGCACAATATCTTGGTCAGTGTACCATGCAGACCCATACAATTTCAATGTAATTTGTTAATATGAATGTCATCTTTAAAATGATACCTTAACTATTACTGTGTGATGTTCCTTTCTTGAGATATTCACAGAAATATGATTAATATATTATTTTTCATAATTGAAAAATAAACAAAGCATAATATCTCATCACCTGTAACAGACAGAGCCTACATATCAGTGTAGGAGTTGTGCATCTGAATGTCAGCTTCAAAATGATGCATCATTTGTGGGATCGCCATGCTCCCTTGCAAAGATATGGGCATAATAATGAAAAGTATTGTAAATGTATAATTTTCATAATCGTACAAGACTAAACAAACTGCGATATCTGTACATGTGTCGAGTGCACAGACATAGTTCTTTTGCCATGTTGTAAGGAGTAACACTGTCTTCAAAATGAGGTATTACTTGGCACACTGACATGCTCCCTTGCAAAGTTATTTACCAAAATATGAAAAAAAATCATAATTTCCATAACCTTATTCCAAATAAACTTTGATATCTACCTAGGAGTACAACATACAGGCACCATTCTTTTACCATGTTAGAACTATAAATAATCTTTTCAAAAATGAGGTATTACTTAGCGCATTCAGATGCTCCCTTGCAAAGTTATTTGCCAAAATATGAAAAAAAAATCATAATTTCCATAACCTAAGTTCGAATCAAACTTTGATATCTGCACATGAGTACAACAGACAGGCACCATTCTTTTACCATGTTAGAACTATCAGTACTGTCTTCAAAATGAAGTATTGCTTAGCACATTCAGATGCTCCCTTGCAAAGTTATTTACCAAAATATGAAAAAAAAAATCATAATTTCCATAACCTAAGTCCAAAACAAACATTGATGTCTGCACATGTGTACAACATACAGGCCCAATTATTTTACCATGTTAGAACTATGTTAGAACTATAAATAATCTTTTCAAAATGAGGTATTACTTAGCACATTCAGATGCTCCCTTACAAACTTATCTACCAAAATATGAAAAAAATTAATAATTTCCATAACCTAAGTCCGAAACAAACTTTGATATCTGCACGTGTCAAACATACAGTAACAATTCTTTTACCATGTTAGAACCAGCAATACTGTCTTCAAAATGAGATATTACTTGGCACATTCAGATGCTCCCTTTCAAAGTTATTTACCAAAATATGAAAAAAATCATAATTTCCATAACTCAAGTCCGAAACAAACTTTGATATCTGCACGTGTTCCACATAGAGGCACAATTCATTTACCATGGTGGAACTACCAATACTGTCTTCAAAATGAGGTATTACTTGGCACACTGACATGCTCCCTTGCAAAGTTATTTACCAAAATATGAAAAAAATCATAAATTTACATAACCTAAGTCCTAACAAAACTGATATATGTACATGTGTACAGCATTCAGAAACAGTTGTTTTACCATGTAGACACATATGATTGTAAATATGCACATTCTTGGTTTAGCCAACATACTGCTGAATGGTACATGTAAAGAGAAAAAGCAAGGTAAGGACCACTACTCCACTAATGAACCCAGAACAGGCATGGGACAGTGGTAGGCAAGGCCATCTCATCGGTCTGATAGCTGTGCTGGCTATCCACTCAGACAGCTGATAGCACTGCAGTCTCAAACTCCTTCTGTGTCAGCAGTCTGCCTTACCTATGCCTTTTCTCTTTACATGCGTCCATTCAGCAATGGGATCAATTTCTGTATTAGTAAGCCCTTCCTGTCATCTAACTCTACACATGCCTGATAAAAGCAGACTAAAAAATGAAGTATTGCAGGATGGTCACTGACATATTACATTGTACGTGGTAGCACTCTCCTAAAACAGTTCTTTCTCAGCATTCTCATCAGCTCCTTACCACAGTTATTTGCCAAACTCATAGAAATATATTTTACACAACACATTTCATAATAATGTTTTACTTACTATACTGGTCCTACTTGGTCATGGGTGTTTTCCATTCTTCTCACAAGCTGTATGTTAGCAATCCTGCATAACTCTCCTCACATTGTTGTGGAGGTCGGTCAAGAACAACGCAATGCCCTCCTCAGTTAGGTGAACGCCATTCCCTCTGAACAGATGAACATCTTATGCGGTGATGCTGTCATAAAAGATTGTAGATCTGCTGACCCTGTGCATCAAGCCATGCATGAACTCCTTCTGCAAATGTCTGGCCTTCTGAGCTGCCCGTTGACTGTTTGCTGTTTTCCATATCTGTCAAGGAATTATATCAGACCACACAAAATGACAACGTGGCCACCAAGACTTCAGGTCTTCAAAATTTTCTGACAAGGGGGCACAGAAAGGGCACATGTAAAGAGAAAAAGCAGGGTAAGGACTGCCGCTTCATTAATATGCCAAGGACAGGCATGGGGCTCCAGATGTTGGTTATCTATAGTGTCACATAGCTGTGCTGGCTGCCTACTCAGACTGCTGATACCACTATGGTCTCATGACCTCCTTCAGTGTCAGCAGTCTGCCTTACCTCTGCCTTTTCTCTTTACATGTGCCCATTCAGCAATTGACCTAAGGGATGGAGGACTGAAGTAACTCACTAATTGCTGCCCTCATCTTCATACATTTACTAACCTCACCTATATACATGGACCAAACCTGAAGGGAGGGGGACTGAGTGGAGAGTTGTACCAAGACAGCATGTGAAAAGACCCAGACTGACCCTGACTGTGTCTTTTTGCATGTGTCCTTTCCCGGATGGAAACAGTGCATCACAGTGGCAGCCCCAAGGCCATGCTTACTTAGGACAGCAGCACTATGGGACAGAGCTGAAGAGTCTCCAAGTTCCCATTTAAAATAAGGGGTTTCAGAGGCTAGGCAGTTGATGAAGAATGGAGGGATGGCTTGCAATGACTACAAGCAGAGAAAAAAACACAGTATGGCTTGTGCATTCATCAGTTTGATAACAAGTTGTACTTATGTGAATAACAGTGGCAGCTCCTGATAGTTTTACCTGAAAAGTGATAATGACTCAGTGCTATATTGTAACTGACTTATTGCTAAGGTGATAATGACCTGCCTTTCATTACTGCAAAGGTATGCATGCTCAGACACAGGTGATAATTGCTGCACATTACCTGTTGAGTAGGTACTCATTATATTACCTTGTGCAGCTGTTATGTAATACAGTAATTCAGTAAAATAGTATAACACTTAGCCCTTCCTCCCACCTAAGTTGCACACATTACTGACAAAGGCCAGAAAAATTCCCAAAATATAACATAGCTCCATGCAGGTAGTAGTCAGCAAGTAATAACATTTATCTCACTCAGACAACTACTGAGTATAATCAGAAATGCAATAAGCCTAGAGAAAATCTCAAACTTATATGGCTGATCTGTAAGTAATAAGAAGCACAGCTAATAGCCATTCATTAAAAAGACAATATAGTTTGGTAAGAGAAACACATATATACCATATTCATATCATAGTACAAGTTGTTTACAAAAATAAATCTTTATAGTATATATATATATATTGTATTTAATGATGGAGCCACCATGCAGACTAAGTTGTACTAAAAGGAACTAATGAGCGAGTCTGTTTACCAGCAGGCCTGTTAACGGTGGATTTTGTTTTTGATGACTTGCAGTATGTGGGTTTGTGGTAAAAGCAGGGCATTTTATGGTAGGCAATACTTCTTAGGAAAAGAATATTATAGTTTGCTAGGACCTTGAAAAGTAATTTTCCATGGCTTACTGATCAGTGGCATAGCTAGAGTTTGTGCTAGTAAGCTAGTAAGATTGCATTAGGGAATGGATGGCAAACTGATAAGTTCATAGTTACAGTACAGTATCAGCAATCCATCTACATACTGTGGAAGTAGAACCCACAGCCTTCTGCATCAAAAGCAAGTATACTACCTGTAATAACACAAACAGACTTGGCAATCCACTATCACTTAAGCCATGCCCAAGGTTGTTCTAAAACTTCAAAAACTGTACAAAGGATTCTTAGTTTATTTCCCCATGCATAAATAGCACACTTAACACCTTTCACAATGCCAACTCTACTTAGTGCAATACTAGCAAAAGATAAACCAAAGAAGAACAGCATCTGATCACAAAAGCCTACATTTTTAATAGTTCCTTATACAAAAACACCAATCAGATAAAAGCAAATGACTGCAATGCCATCTACTCTTGCTTGTTCATTTTATGCTGCAAAAAGAAATTCCAAGTAGAAAAGTACCAAGACCGCAGTTCGGTACAGGTTTAAAATGCAGATATTACTTATGAAAACTACTAAAGGTGGTTGTGTAGGACTCATGGCACGTCAAACAGGACAATGAACTTGAGTTTCTCCATCTTGAAAGTGCCATAAGCCAAATCCCATAGCACTTACTTGCAAGACATAGGTCCCCCTCTGTGACCCAGGAAACCCATGTATCATTGGACACACTGACCATGCAACCCAACAGCTAAACCAAAATAAATAACAGCCACCCTTGGTGGAATCACAACATCAATAGGCTCTGTAACAGAAGGAAGAAATTCATGGCCAAAAGTAGGAGGTGCAGCACCCAGCAAGATAAAAGCCATCTAAAACTAAACACATCTGAAGACAAATAAAATCTAGCAAAGCCAACTCTGAGGTACATTTCTCCTACCAGGCCAAGGACAACCACAAGGCATGTGCACATCCTCAAATGAAACAGTGCCACAAATGCTCTCCATAAAGGACTAACACAGACAAATAACTGGCATCTGAGCCATGGACCAAGACAAACTTTCCAATAAATACATAACAGTATCCTCCAGGAAGTCAGCCAGCCCTTGCGACTGTCATATTGATACCACATGCCTAAGACTTGACTCAGTAGTCAGGGACTTGGGGGCACACACAGACATTAATCTAGCCTTTGACCATCACATGTCTACACTAGTGAGGAAATCATTCTATGTTTTTCAATGTACAAACAAGGAAATGATAAAAGTCCAAGTTTCTGGTATCTAAACTATAACAAAACTATATTACAGGGAGAAGGACTGAGTACAACTGTAGCGAAAAATTGACTTCTGTTGAAGGACTAGATAGCTTCTCTGTTCACTGTCTCGTTCTCCGTTAACAGAGAAATGGCAAATAGATAATAGCCCATTGGCAGTTACTGCTCAGTAAGTAAAGCTCCAACGAAATCAATGCAAAAATAAAGTAACAAGTTTCAATGTACAAAAACTGCACAATATTCATTAATGGCCATATTCACATTTCACAAAAATAAAGATACATAGCAAAACATTTCCAGTTTCAACATTTATACTAAATGTACACATACTGTAGCATTAATCCAAAACACTATTTATTAAGCTAATGGCATACATCAATAGAACAAAGCCAGAAGTAATATTTTCTTTAAAAAAACATGTGTTTACGACCCATCGTCATGTAGTATCACATGTATATTGGAAAATACATACCTGCAGGTTGCTTTCAGACTGAAGTGAGTCGGAAGTAGTTAATTTGGGGCTAATAGTTACTAAGCAATCACTCTGTAAAACGTCAGTTATGGCCCAGCTGTTCAAAACACAATTGTCACGGATAAGACAAATATTGAGTACTTACTACTAAAACCATGACATAACCCTTCCAACATATCTCTTTTCGACACTAAAATTAAAGGTACTTCAACCTACCACCTTTTTCACTCGCACATAGGGTGTTCTCAGTAACTACACATTCCAATGCATACTATTTTAGTCCATGGATTTGAACTTAACAATATTATCTTTAAATGACAGCTGCATAATTGCCACATACTAAACTACTACACCATGTGGTCACATTAATTTAGCCCTACTATCTTGTCCTTAACCAATTGCACTGAAAAATCAGTTATTATTGACAACTGATGAATAACTTAATGCATACGTAAACTTTGTGTATTAAATTATTTACTTAACCACATACTTACAATGCAAAAATAAAGAAAGCCGCGCTTTTAAATACGACACTTAATTTTTATTTAAGATTAGCCAACACACTAGCAAAACAGCAGTCATCAAGCATCATCCTGGTAACTATAAAAATGAATCAACTTCAATTATTCTTCACTCCCGATCCTTCGCTCCCAATCTTTATCAACTTATGCGTTTGAAACCATACATGCTGCAACTATATATCGCCCACTCTAGACATACACAGATAACATTCACAAAAATCCCAACCCGTCATAGGTTAATACAGCACAAACTAAAAACGGGCATATACTTAAAAACGTGATCACATTTCCTAACATAACACAACTTGAGTATTTCCTTAGTATTTTTAACCAGTTATTTCAATTTACCGGAAAAAAAAGCAAATCTATAGCATATTCAGGAGATACTTTGGCTGGTATTTATAGAGTTGTACCGGGGGTGCTGCATGGTAATATTCTGTTGTGCAAAATAAAAAAAATAAGTAGTTAAGTATACCATCTTTGCTTGACAGAGGTACAGGAGGCTGGATGGAAACAATATAAATGAACTACAAGAACATAGCCTATGACATACCAAGAAGGGCAAACCATGATCAGTCTGGCAGGAAGCTGTAAAATGTACAATAGAAAACATCGTGAAGACCTTTCAACTGGTACTCAGCTTTCTAACTTATTTTCCACAAAGCACAATTTTATGAAAAACGGAACAAAATATGAAGTAAAAATATAGACATTTTGTGAACATCTGTATAGTTGAAAAGTATGGTCCGTATTACACATGTGAAATAACTGCGCAGAACCATCGGACGCTGTTACTGAAATCTCACATAACGTTGCAGTTGCATACCTCTCAGTTGTCCAGATTTTAAAATATTTGTGCATACAATGATGTGGGGGCAATTGTAAATATCGAAATGCAGAAGATGCAAGGCATTATGGGGCGCTGTTTTCTTCCAGTACACTTACCTATATTTTATAAACAGGACTCGGTTGCAGCTGAACTTTGCTTATTTGAAGTTGAGGCTGTCCTTTTGGAAAGTGGCACACAGAAAGCAATGCTCTGAGAAATAAATAGCAAGTTCTGGAAATGGATGTTGTTATGCTGCTAACTGGGATTTAGGTTTAGGGCTAGGGGACAGGAGAGAGTGAGAAGGGAGGATTAGAGTTCGAGAACAATTGGGGGATTTAAGTTTAAGGAATGGGCGAGGTGTTTAGGGTTACAGTCAGGGTTTTATGTAGTTCAGGCTAATTTAGTCTATTTAGGAAACAAAGGTTCGAGTTCTGAACAAAAAAAAAAAAAAAGGATGATGCAGTGCAATTCTGTTTTTTTTTTCTCACTGAGGGTGGAGCTGGGACGCAAGTGGTGGCTCGGATTGCAAGAATCCGATTGGCTGCCACCACTTGCTTTATCGAGAACCTTTTACACAAAATTTGTAATAATATTTTAATGTGAACTTAATGTAAAAACACACTGAATCGTAACAATATAATGTAATTTACACGTTGAGTTACGATTTCAGTGTGTTTTACATTAGGCTCAACTACAAATGTGAACTACAGTTTCTCGTGCTTCAGGAAGGCACTCCGGGGTAACAGCTTGAAATTAGTATCTTCTCATGGCGCGCTCGGTGTTAAGCACACAGGCGCCATGAGAAGGTACTCGGGGTTAATGAGAGCCACACTAGATACCACCTTTGGCATAAAGGTAGGGTTTGTCCTTAAAGAAACCCTGTCCTGATGAAAAATTATAAAAAGGTTCCACTACCATTAATGCCTGTAGCTCTGAGACTCTTCGTGCTGAAGTTACTGCCAGGAGCAGAGCTGTTTTCCATGATAAAAATTTTAGATCGGCTGTATTGGCTAGCTCAAAAGGTGGCAGGGTCAGTTTTTCCAAAATGAAATTGAGGTCCCAAGTTGGTGTTGGTGCTCTCCGGGGCGGTCTTATGTTTTTAGCCCCTCTGAGGTACTGCTTTAGCAAGGGATGAGAGAATAAAGGAGGATCCTTGTTGTAATGTGCTGAAATGGCCGAGGCGTGGATCTTGATTGATGAGAAGGATAAGCCTTTGTCCAGCATCTCAGTTAAGTATTGTAAAATCTGAGGAATGTTTGGGATAAGAGGGTCAAGGCTTTGAGCCTGGTTCCAGGCGCAGAATCTCTTCCATTTTTCTGAGTAAGCTTTCCTGGTGCTGGACCTCCTGGCCTCCAAAATGACATCCATAACAGCTTTAGAGAGAGGTGTTGCCTTTTGACTAATGAATCTGCCATGCAGCCATGTTTAGGGTTTTGAGCTGACCGTGCAGGATCTGATTGTTTTGCTGAGTCAGAAGGTGTGGAATTTAAGGCAAAATCCATGGCGAGCCTTGCGCCAAGCTCTTTAAGATTGGGTACCAGTGCTGGCTTGGCCAGTCTGGAGCAATCTGGATCATCTGTGGTTTTTCTTGTCTGGCTTTTAGGAGTACCTTTGAAAGGACAGGCAGTGGTGGGAAGGCATAAACTTTTAGGCTTTTCCAGCTGAACGGGAGAGCATCCACTTTCCATGCTTGTGTGTGATAAGTCCTTGTGCAGAATTTTTGTAGTTGGCAATTCAATGGGGAGGCAAAAAGATCTATGTCTGGGCATCCGCATTTTTGCGTTACCATGCTGAAGATTTGTGGATTCAATTTCCATTCGTGAGGGTCCATGATATTTCTGCTTAGATCGTCTGCCAGAGTAGTTTTCTTTCCTGGCAGGAATTGTGCTTGCAGATGAACTTGATACGTTAGAGCTGTGTTCCACAAGGTCATGGCTTGCCTGCATAGGGGATAAGAATGAGTGCCCCCTTGCTTGTTTATGTACCACATTACTGTGGTGTTGTCTGTCTTTAATAATAATTGTCCTGGATGCAGAAGGTCCTTGAAAGCTGTTAGGGCATTTTGAACAGCCGACATCTCTTTTTTGATTGATGTGAAGATGCATCTGGTCTGTGGTCCACTTGCCCTGAATGCCTTTTCCTGCCATGTGTGCTCCCCAAGCGTAATCTGAAGCATCTGTTGTTAAGAGTCTGCCTGGCTGTGGGTAGGGTAAAAGGCTGACCCTTGTTTAGGTGACATGCCTGTGCCCACCATCAAAACTCCTGTTGTAGGCAGGGAATCATTGTTATTACTGCTTCTAAACTGTGGGAGTGTTGAGTCCAAACACTTTTTAGGTACCATTGTAATTTCCTCATATGCAGTCTGGCATATGGTATTAGTAGTATGCAGGATGCCATGAATCCCAGGGCCTGCAGAATTTTTCTTGCAGGGAGATGGGACTTTTTTGCCAGTAATTGAAAATATTGAGTTAGATGAACTTGTTTGTCTGGGGTGAGATAAGCCATCTGGGCCGTTGTATTTAAGCTGACACCCAGGAATGTAATCTGTTGTGAGGGCACTAGTTTTAACTTCTTTTTGTTTACTGTGTACCCTACAGAAATTAGCAACCTTTTAACAAACGCCAGATGGTGTAGAAGAATGTCCTTTGTCTCTGCTTGAATGAGGCAGCCGTCCAGGTATGGATATATTTGAATTCCTTTTTGTCTGCAAAATGCAATTACTGGTGCCAGGCACTTTGTAAAGATCCTGGGCGCAGTAGATAAGCCAAAGGGCAGTGCAGAGAATTGGTAGTGCATTGTACCACCTTTAACTCTGAGGTATCTTCTGCAATTTTGTCTGATAGGGACATGCAGGTATGCCTCTGAGGTCCAGAGTAACAAGCCAAGCCTTCTTGCCCAGCATGGGTAGAAGCTGCTGTAATGTCAACATTTTGAATTTCCGAATATCCAGGTAAGTATTTAGAATTGAAAGGTCTAGTATGGGCCTCCAGGCCTTGTCCTTTCTGGGGACCAGGAAGAGTCTTGAGTAAAATCCTTGTCCTTGTTTCAGTTGTGGTACTTTTTGAATAGCTCTCATGTCCATGAGGGCTGAAATTTGTTTTTGTGCCTCTGCCCATTGATTTTGTGTCAGGTCTGGCATTCCTTTTAGCCTTGGTAAAGTATGAAAGTGGAACCTGTAACCTTGAGACACAATATTCGGAACCCATTTGTCTTGGGTGATTGTTTGCCAGTTTTGTGAAAAAAGTGCTAGTTTTCCCCCTAAGGGGGCTGCCAATAGGGAAGTGCTTGGCGTACGAAGGGGGAAGTCATTGGGACGGTTTCCTGTAAGATTGAGACTTGTCCTCACCTCCTTTTGGGGTTGAGGTGCCCCACTGTCGCTGTCTGTTAGAGCCTTGCGGTTGAGATCTGCCTCTTGGGCGTCTGTATCTGCCTCTCTGTGGCCTATCTGACACTGGAAAGGACCAATTCTTTGTTGGCCAATTTCTGCTAAATTGAAGTGGCTGTATCTGTAAGAAATCCTTGACTGTTTGCATAGATTTAGCTTCATCCTCCATTTTCTTTAACACCTCTTCTGCCTTAACACCAAAGAAGGTATCAAGCTGTAAAGGAGCATCCAATAATTTTGCCTTAACATGATTAGGTAAACTCGGTTCTTTTAACCAAGCATGTCTTCGAATCACAGAACCTGTAACTGCGGCTCTAGAAGAGGCCTCTAAAGAATCAAAACCACATTGCAGAGTACGTTTTCCCACCTGTTCAACTGCATGCAATAAATCCTGCATTTCTTTACAGTAAGGAGCTTCTGAGCTTGCAAACATTTTCTGTTTTAACTGAGCCATTAAATATTGTTGGTACTTAAGCATGTGAAACTGGCAATTTAAAGCTCTTACTGCTAAAGTTGCAGAAGTGTAAAATTTCTTCCCCCATCTATCCAAAGCTCTGGAATCTCTGTCAGAGGGTACTGGATTTTTTGCAATGGAAGCTTTAACCCCTTTTGGACCCTGGGAAATAGTTTCTGGATCAGCAGAAGGATTTTTATAAAGAAACTTGTGAGAGTCAGGGACTCTATAATACCTATCTGGCTTGGCTAGTGCAGGGGGCAAAGAATCATTAGATAAGCTGGATTCAGAGAACACATCATCCACAATATCTAGCACAGGTGGAATAGCCAGGGGCCTGTGCTGAGGCAATAAAAGGAAATCCCTGAGCCTTTTCTTGGATTCTGAATAATCCTGACTTTCCCAATGGAAATGCTCCCTCATGGTATGTAAGGTTTCCCCAAAAGAATAATCCTCAGGAGGAGAGGCTGAAGGGATAGATTCTTCAGCATCAGAGTCCTCATAGGGGGGTAGAGAGTATCCCCGGTCTAAAGAGGAATCAGAGGAAATGGTAACCTGATCAGAGGAATCGTAGTCTGTATCCTGCCTAGGCCTTTTCTCAGGAGGGGGATGGGAACCCCTGATTAGAGTAATGAGGTCTTCGGCCATTTTAAGCATCTGTTTCTTAGTCATGGAGGACTGTCCAGGAGAATGCTGTACTTGCTTCTTTGTCTTTAATGGTACTTTTGTCTTTGCTTTAATGGTAAGTTGTGAAGGTCTGAAAACACCCTCAGAAGCCGATGCCTGCTCAGTGGCTCCGGACCCATCTGAGGGATTAGTTTCCGTAGGCCCAATACCTTGAGTTTCCAGAGGCCTAGTTGTCTCCACGTGGGAGTCGGAGGCGGCCTGTGGCTTTGAGGTAGCGGATGTCATGGGCTGCGAAAGCGACTCACTGAGAACCGGCGAACTGGCGACTGATCTAGAAGAGGTTTCATCATCGGTTTTGGACCTCGGATGCCTGTCTTTATCCTTGTCTTTGCGTGTTTTCGGAATTGCGGTCGTCGGTTTATCCGATGGCATAGTATAACTGAACCTTCGGCCGAAGTAGTGCAAAGCAAAATCAAAACTTTTTTTATAGTGCGTTCGTTAAATCTAGCACAAAACCAACAACTAGTGACATCGTGATGAGGGCCTAGGCATGGAATACAGTAAGAGTGGAAGTCCTTATGAGGTATTTGCTTCCCACAAGAAATACAATTATTAACTATTTCTGACATCGGTCTGAGGCAAGAAAAAAAGTTTCCCAACGGGGTACTTAGCTTATTGAAGACTTCGGATCTGAAATTCGACTTTGAAAATCTCAGGAGTCGGCCGACCGGCACTTGCGAACTGCTTCTGCTTTGGGCACCACGCGGCAAGAAAGACTGAAGAAAATGGCGTCGGATGCATATTATATACCCCTGGCTCACTGACGTCAGAGAAAAAGCGACAGCAACTGATGCCGGACCAAGACTTTGGAACTCTGGCCGACTGTGGGACAGCCTGACGGCAGGATAACCCAAGTGTAATGACTGCAGCAGTGTAACATGGTGAACATCAGCAAATCACATACAGACAAGAGTTCTTTGATTCAACTAAATAATAAACTAAAATGTCTATGAAAGTCCAGCAAAGTCAATTAAGAGATCAGGATAGTTTCACATGCTAAGGACAATAACAAGAACTTCTTCGGTTATGTCAGGCAACTCAAAGGTAATGCTCAACAGTTCGCAGAACTGGTGGCAAATGATGCAACCTTATAGGTTCATAAATTAGTACTAGGCTAACTGCTCTTGTGGGCCATTTTAAGCCTAGCCAATTACCCCATGTGACAAGCACACCCTGCACTTTCTGTATATAAGGTAAACATCTTAACCATTATGCCAACCTCTCACCTCACCTTCACTGACCAGGGTGACATAGCAAATCTACTGGCTGATAAATTTTGGTCTAATGTCATGCCCCACTCAGCCTAACTACCCTTTGTGAAATCCCTTTTAGCATAATCCCCTAACAACAGGGAGCAGATCCTGGAGGTACTTGCTATGGCCAAAAACACTGCTTCAATGGGCCCCGACAATATCCCTGGCTGCCTCCTAAATTGCCCAAAACAGGACTTAGCAGGACCATTTGAAGCAGTCTTCAATAGCCTTAAAACAGGTTACGTGCCAGGTGACTGGATGGCCGCAACTGTCACCTCTCTTCATAAGGGTGGACCATCAACTGACCCCTGGAACTACAGACCCATCAGTCTGACAAGTCTAATTTGCAAAGCCATGGAACAAATCATGGAAATGATCAACAAAGACACTGGGCCCATCTCAGTTTGGCTTCAAGAACTTTAACAAACACAAAATAAAAAAAACAAGCACTTTCGTTCACTTCTTATGAACTTCGTCAGGTAATCCAATACATGTTTGCCCTGATTAATTACACTCAAAAACAATCCCACTGATCAATCCGCACAAAACCCCCTTCCTTAAAACTAGCACATTCCTTTTATCCAATATTCACCATATAAAAATATATAAATATAATACATAAAGCATACAAAATACAACTCACCAATACAGCAGCACACAACTCATATCTAATAACAAGCTTAAAAATAAAAATAGCCAGTAAATGGCAATAGAAATACTTGAATTTCTAAAATATTTAAATGGTAAATACTTAAGCCTACAGCAACTGATATTCACAGATGGGTCCCCATCCAAGTACTATCCAGCCCTAACCCTGCTTAGCTTCCAAGATGAAATAAGAACAAATACAGTCAGGTTAGTCTGGTTACTAGTTATATGAAATACATAAATATGTATATGTAACCCATATAAATAGTACTTAAAGGCCTTAGAACTCTGTGTTATCCCCACTGGGTTGGTGGAAAATTTGCCTTTGTATTTGGACTTGCTTAAGTTATTTGACCGCCAGGTATGTGACTTCCTGGAGGTTTTGATGAAGTACAATGCTAAGAAAATTGAGAAAATTAGTTCTGAACTTACAATTTTAGACAAAAATATTACAGACGATAGTTATGGAATTTTTAAATATGAACATCACCACATTTGTAAAAGTACTGAGGTCCATATGAATTCGTTACAGGCCGGAAAAATATGCAAATTAAGCAGAGACATTAATGACTATGCAAATGGACTTGCATATCCGAAACCCCCTTGTTCCCAAGCCTGGTGTTCTAAACGATTTGGTAAGAGTGCACACAACAAAATTAGCGAAAACCACTATCAAATGAATCTGACTATGGACCATAACAACGTGGATGGTCATGGCAATGAACTTAGAGGTGAGGGGCATGAAAAGGACTTAGTTGCTAATTTTTCCAGTTCACCTCCACCCCCACCAACCCACCTTTGCCTAGGAGATCTGAAAGAATTTGAGATGAAAGGAATAGTGGGGGGTTTATCTACAAGGGCAAGAGAAAGGTTTTCTTGCTTCCCCAGGGTTGAACCCATGGAGCTCACAAATGGTGGCCCAACCCTCACTTCAACACCAGCAGCAGGGAGGCTATCAGCGACAGAGGAATTAATGGACTTACAGGAAGCAGAATTTAATAAGGACAATAGAAATGAGATTAAAAGTTTGATTGTTTTAATGATGAAAAAAATTAAGTATTGTTCTAGTGTGGAAACTGATGGTATGGTTGCTAATGTGTTATCTAGGGGCATGACATTTGTGCCCTCTTCAAAGCCTAATGTTGCTACCATTTTAACTGATTTTAAGTTATTTCTCAGAAAGTTAAATTTTAAGGTCATGTTTGAGAATAGTATTAAACAGAAGGAATTTAATATTGCAAGTGCATATAACCCCCACCCCCACATCCATTACTGCTAACTTATGAAAGAGTTTGTGAACTGGATTTTTTTTTAACAAGAATAGAAGACCTAAGACAGTCTTTAACTTGAGTAAAGAAGAAATGGAGGTGTTACAACTACTTAGAAGCCAGCATGTTAGAGTTATAAAACTGGATAAAGGGGGTGGGGTTGTACTCATTTCCTTAAACAAAGTAAATGGTGGTAATAGAAAAATGTATGCAAACTTGAACAATATGTTTATTGATAACTGGATTGGTATTGAATTAGTAAACTATTTTTACCTTAGTCACCCCACTAAATCAGTTATCCTTGGGGGTACCTAAAATACATAAAAATTTGTATGATCCACCTTTACGCCCCATAGCTGATGGAGATACGCCATTACATCAGCATGTGCAAAGTACTTGGACACCAAATCGAAGCAATATTTGGTGGATGAAGTAAGAATTTGTAGAGATTTCTGGGATTGTTTTTAGGTAAGGTAGACAGGATTTACTTTGATTCTAATGACATTTTGCTCACCATAGACGTGAAGGATTTATATAGTGTAATACCTCAGGCATTAGGTACCCAATAAGTATGAGATTATTTGGAAGCTAAACGGGTACCCCAGGAACAGGTTAATTTAATAGAAGACCTACTGGAGCTGGTATTAAACAATAGTTTGTTTTTGAGAATAAATATTACTTGCAACAGAAAGAAGTGGGGATGGGTTTCCCTTGTGGTGCAGCTTCCGCGAATACTATAATGGCGCAATGGGAGCGCAAGTTCTTGGATGGGTCCCAGTTTTATAATTCCTTCCAGTTATATACCCGGTTTTTGTATGATAGTTGTATCATCTGGAAGGGTACCAAGGAGAAATTGGATATATTTGTATCTTATATTAATAATACAACTGAATTTTTGAGGCTTTACCATGAAATGGACCAAGTGAAAATAGCTTATCTAGATGTTCTGTTAGTTAAGGATACTTGTAACAAGAGATATGTTTCCCGAATAGTTCTTACCCTCACCATCAAAAAACAGCTAAGCTTAAAGGGCAGTTATTCCAAATGGCTAGAATGGTATCATTAAAGGACAATTTTTTTTTTGGTGGAATGTCATACAATGATGAGGATGGTTCAGAGTAGAGGTTATCCCTGGGAGATCTTAAATGAATTATTAACTGAGGTTATTAGCAGAAGGGAATGTGGGTATTTTAAACCTACCAGAAGAGCGGACAGAAATGGAGTGGTATCTCCTTTAAATATTGAGTCCAGTATTATGGGACTTCTTCCATCACCTGGTACAAGTGTGTGAGGGGGATTGCTGATGAAGGGGTGAGAATTACTGAGAACAGTTATGAAACCAGTTTTATTACAACATATTTTAGTGGTATCCAAACCTTGGAATGGATTATTTATAAGAACTTGGACATTTTAATGAAGAGTAATTTATTGCAAGTTAAAATAGGGGAACAACCAGTTGTGGCTTATCACAGAGGGAAAAATTTGAAATGAATCTTGTAAAGGGAGGAATACGCTGCAAGTAAAAGGAAAATTTATAAGGGCATGAACAAATGGGGTAGATCTCATTTTTGCAAATAGCGTCAAGGAACGGAAAGACTTTACTGTCCATGGTAACCAATTTAAGATACCTGGAAATTTGAATTGTGAATCTACGGCGGCAGACTATTTGGCTCAATGTGAAGTGTACCCCATTTTTATGTAGGAAAGACAGACCGCAAAGTGAAAGAACACATTTGCGAACATGAGTATATCAAAAAATGCATTATGATAAATGCCCTTACTAAACATGTTTGTGATTTTCCAGGACACCATTTTAAATATGTAGTTATTGACCAGGTCAGTTTAGGCTACAGGGGGGAACCTATTAACCTACTACTGGAGAAGAGGAAATCTCATGGCAAATGGTATTGAATGCTAGTAGATGGCCTGGGCTCAATGAATATATTTCTGTTGCTTGTATTTTAAAGCTTAAAGCACTGAACCGATAAAGGGAATAATTTTATTTAATTATTTTAACTAGTTTCACACTTACTTATATTTCCTATTTATGTACCATGACCTTAAGAAACCTTATATGGTTTACATGTACATTACATATTTCATGCAACAAGTAACCAGACTAACCTGACTGTACTTGTTCTCGTTTCATCTTGGACGCTAAGTAGGGTTGGGGCTGGATAGTATTTGGATGGGAGATAGTCTGTGAATATCACTTGCTATAGGCTTAAGTATTTAACATTTAAAAATGTTAGTAATTCAAGTATTTATAAATAATTATTTCTTGGGCGGCTGAGGTGGTGCAACGATTAGCATTGCCACCTCACAGCAAGAGGTTCTCCAGTTCGATCCCCGGCTGGGGTGCCTACTGTGCGGAGTCTGCATGTCCTCCCTGTGGTCGCGTGGGTTTCCTCCGGGTGCTGGGTTGGGGCTGGATAGTACTTGGATGGGAGATAGTCTGTGAATATCAGTTGCTGTGAATATCAGTTGCTATAGGCTTAAGTATTTAACATTTAAAAATTTTAGTAATTCAAGTATTTATAAATAATTATTTCTTGGGCGGCCGCTGTGGTGCAGCGGTTAGCGTTGCTGCCTCATAGCAAGAGGTTCTCCAGTTCGATCCTCGGCTCAGGTGCCTTCTGTGCGGAGTCTGCATGTCCTCCCTGTGGTTGCACGGGTTTCCTCCGGATGCTCCGGTTTCCTCCCACATCCCAAAGACATGCTGTAGGTGGATTGGACACTCTAAATTGGCCTTGGGTGTGTGTGTGTGCGTGTGTGTGTGCCTTTTGTAGAAGGTTGGGCACCGGGCTGACAACTCGACACCATAAAACTCCACTGCCAATCATGAGCGGACAGTGATCCGCTGTGGCGACCCCTAACCGGGAAAAAGCCGGAAGAAGAAGAAGAGGATAAATAATTATTTCTACTGCCTTTTACTGACTATTTTTATTTTTATACCTGTTATTAGATATGAGTTGTGTGCTCCTGTATTGGTATTTTGTATTTTATATGCTTTATATAATTTATTTATATATTTTAGATATTTTTGTATGTCAATGTACTGCTTTAAAAAAGGGGGGGGGTGGATTGACCAATGGGATTGTTTTTGAGTGTATTTAAACAGAGCAAACATATACAGGATTATCTGATGAAGTTCATAAGAGGTGAACGAAAGTGCTTATCTTTTTTATTTTGTGTTTGATAAAGTTCAATAAGTTACAGTTTTACCATGGATCCGCCTGAGCCAGCTTTTGTTTGGATGTAGCTAAGACAGTAAGAAAATCATTCTGTTGCTCAACTCATAAACAAAGGCGTGGCATCCAGGTTCAAGGCAATAACAGTAGCACTCTACGCAGACCTTATCAGACTCATCAGTGAGTACAACACCTCCCTCTGGCATGTACCTAGACAAGCATTTGCAACAGTTGGAATACCCTCAAAGGTTCCTCACCAGGAGAATCCAAGATATGAACCCTCTGTCCTTCACAGATTGCCTTAAGGCCCTATCTCCATACTCAGTCTCCTACAGGTTACAGAGAGACAATCTATATTTATATCTTAACCAATCTGGGTAACTACAAGCCCATAAGTCTGGCCAGCCCAATATACAAGGCCATGGAAAGAATCATCATGGACATGATACACGAGGACATAGATAACTTGCAAATGCTGGACCCATCACAGTTCGGCTTTGTTAAACCAAGTTCATGTCTATTAAATCTGGTGGACTTCTTTGAGAGGCTCACCAAAACAATGGATGAGGGCAAGTCTGTGCACACAGCTTACCTCAAACTGGAAATGCTTTTGATATAACACCCCACTCAGGCACTATAGAAAATCTCACCAAATTTGGTATAAACCCTTTTATCTCTGCTGGATAGCCAACTGGCACATTGACAGAACCCAGGAAATCAAAATAGGTGAGGTCACCTCCACCAAGTGGCCAGTCACTAGTGAAGTCCCCCAGGGCTCAGTACTGGGTCTGCTCCTTTTTGGCATCTGTTTCTCTGAAGTGAAAGCAAACTCTGACGGTTTATGGCTGACTAAGTCTGAAAATGATTGCAAGCTGGGGGTTATCATCAACTCACTGCAGACACTATAATTCTTGAAGAAGGCCTATTTCTGAGTAACACATGGCGCCAAAGCCATGGTCTTAAACTCAATGCTAAGAAATGCATAATTGTACCTTTTGGAAAGTCAACCATCTGGGCTAATTACTGTGTTGATAATACACCCCCAAGAGTTGACCCAGTAGTTAAGGATCTGGGTACATGTAGACAGTAGCCTTTCCTTTGACCACCACGTGGCTACAGTGGTGAGGAAATCCTTTTATGTTGGGCAAATTATAAGTAAGGTCATGCCATCTAGGTCCAAAGAGGTCATTATCCCACTGTACTCTGCCTTTGTCAAACCAATCATAGAGTACAGTGCTCCATTCAGTATGTACCTGACCAGGCATATGCAACAATTAGAGTAACCTCAGAGGTTCCTTACAAAAATAATATGCAGAGCACCTTAAACCCCTTACTCTCTACTCAAACTCCTATAGATTGCTGAGAGGTGATCTATGCCTGGCTTATAAGGGATTCACAAACCCAACACTTATGAATCTCCTGCATATTCATAAGTCGAACAGTACAAGAAATAAGAGGCCTAGGGACCTGAATTTTGTCTGCGACTTAAACAGAATGTGCATGAGAGACAGATGCGTGTCACAGAGTCTGCCTCTCATATGGAATAGACTTCCTATTCATATGAATGTGAAGCTGAGTTTATCTATTACCCAATTTAAGCATAATCTAGACCACTGGATGAAGAATAGAAAATTCACACCGGGCCTGGCACCCATGTCCCTTATGGACACAGGTAGTTTATAAATGCCTGGCCCTCAAATGTCCTACTTGGATATATATATATATATATATATATATATATAGAGAGAGATAATTTT